>NC_060182.1:78398354-78483931 GCF_021184085.1 Oncorhynchus gorbuscha | reverse complement strand
GCCAGGGATTGTGGGTTCAAGTCCCATCTGGGGTGCCATTTTTTATGTAACGGTTTTGACTTGAGGTTATTATTTATAGGGGTGCCAGGTAGGTTGTGCCTACCAGAGAAAACATTAGTTTCTCCTTTTAGTTTGGGTGGGAATGAGTCCCATCTGGTCCGTCAAGTCTACACCAATACAAAGGACGTATGTAAAAGTCAGGATGGAAATAAACTTTTCATAAACCCTTAAAACATTGAAAAGAACTTCAAAAACAATTATATTCTGTTGCGTGGGTTGTATTAGCAACAACAATGATTACACACATATATAATAATATCACAATGAGTTCTGGTTCCTCCAGAAATGTCCTGTACCTCGGGCCTAAAAAGAGTCCTGCCCGGTAAAGGAGTTCAGTGAACTCAAGTGACTTTTGTCACGCGATGTTTGTCCATTCGTTCCGTGTAGCGTAAACCCAGTATTAAACATACAATCAATATAACAATTACTTTACCACAGAACCTTAAAGCGGATCAACTCTTAATTAAGTCCTCAACTACCACTAACTACACAAATCACAGTATACATCACATCCAAACAAATGAAATACCGTATACAAAAAGGTGGTAGTCAGTCGGTCAGTCAGACAATCCAATCCGCCAATAGATCTCCAGCGGAGAAAGGCCACGAAGAACGGAGAGGTGTAGTCCAGGGACGCAAAGAGTGGATCCGATCCTGGGTAAACTCTCTTAGGCTACAAAACACACGTTTAACGGCAACAAAACAAACGGAATAGAGAAGCTTCGGAACTGAGGGTTGAACACATCCTCGTGCACGTCTCCATCACAACCCCCCTTTCGTGCAGCTGATGCTGGCTATTTAATTGGGAATTAAAGGGAAAGCGCCCTATTGGAAGGAGCTGCACTGAGACGGTTCAGAAAAATTCAGGGCCGTCACAACTGGATGTCATAAGGTGAATGCACCAATTTGTAAGTCGCTCTGGATAAGAGCGTCTGCTAAATGACTTAAATGTAAATGTAAATGTAAATAATATGTATCCACTATCCTCCACTATAAATAATATGTATCCACTATCCTCCACTATATATAATATGTATCCACTATCCTCCACTATAAATAATATGTATCCACTATCCTCCACTATATATAATATGTATCCACTATCCTCCACTATAAATAATATGTATCCACTATCCTCCACTATAAATAATATGTATCCACTATCCTCCACTATAAATAATATTTATACACTATCCTCCACTATATATAATATGTGGCCTCAGATGTCCAGTGCTTTCCCCCATACTTTAGAGACAGATGATAACATAATAATATTTGTTGTTGCCACAGTAACCTGACCCAGGGAGTTGGCCGCTTCCGGGAGATCCTCCGAGCTGTAGAGACCAGGACCACACAGAACCTACCAATGGTGGGTTCTAGTGTGTGTGTTTATGTGTGTGTGCACCTGCCTGTGTGTGTGAGTGTGTGCTTGCCCGCACGTGCACACCTGCGCTGTAACACAGTGTGTTTCCCTTTGTAGACCATAGCCAAACAGCTGGCAGAGATCCTGCTGAGGGGGATGTGTGAGCAGAGCTACTGGTCTTCTCTGGAGGACCCTCCTAACAAGTCCCAATTGGACGAGCCCCTGCTACGTCAGGGAGCCCCCTAGCTCAAGGACTACGCCCTCAGCCGCAGGCCACGCGTCTACTCCGGAGAGAAGTACGGACCAACCTGTCTATCTCTTCTCTCCCTTCTCTCCTCTATCTTCTCTCTCTATCTCTGAATACTAGTATCTGCCTGTGTACAGACCTGAGATGTGTGTGTATCTACATTGGCACAATCTGACACTCCTAGGCAGCTTACCTACACATGAGAACCCCAATGGGACTCCGATATGCTGGCTTTCGCTCTTGCTCCCTTTTCTCTCTCTCTCTCTCTCTCTCTCTCTCTCTCTCTCTCTCTCTCTCTCTCTCTCTCTCTCTCTCTCTCTCTCTCTCTCTCTCTCTCTCTCTCCCTCTCTCTCTTTCTCTTCCTCTCCCCTCACTTTCTTTCTCTTCCTCTCCCCTCACTTTCTTTCTCTCTCTCTCTCGCTCTCTCCCCTCACTTTCTTTCTCTCTTTCTCTCTACCCCCACTATCTTTCCCTCTCTCGCTCTCTTTCCCTCTCTTTCCCTCTCATTGACCCTTCTCTCCCTTTCTCTCTCCCCCACTATCTTTCCCTCTCTCGCTTTCTATTTCCCTCTCATTGCTCCCATCCCTCTCTTCCTCTCCTTCTCCTCAATCTGTTTTGTCCACGGGAGAACACAGAGGAGGCTCTGCTCCTGTTGCTGATTAGTGAATCTATGGTAAGAATATCCCTCTTTTCGTCCCGGGCAGGTAGATTCATCTTTCAGGTCGTGCACCTTTTCAACAATAACAGCAACTGAACTCCCCTGGTTCTAATGTTGACAAGTTCATTTTTTCTCTCAGTCACATCAACTGTTTCATCCAGGACAGTTTCCCCATCACACTCCCAAAGCAAGGCATTAAAGGCATTGTTTGGTAGCTCTAACTCTCAACTTCCAGTAACAATTGTCAGAGTTCTCTCTTTTTTTCAGTTGATTCATTAGTTAAAAGGGGGTTAGATTTCCATTCTGTTTGTTTTTCCTTCTAATGGGTGTTTTTAAAAGCAGGGTCCCCAGTCATCCATCAAACACTACACTCCTCTTTCCATTCTTCCACTCACCACACACTGCAATGTTCCCACTGAACTAACTAACTAACACACACACACAAGCTCCTCTTTCTACTCTTCCGCATCTGTGTGTGTGTGCGTGTACGTGGTATGATGATGATGAGTGTGTGTGTGTTCTCCCTGCAGGCCAACAGAGATGCGGTGCTGAGCAGGATCCCAGAGCATAACAGCGACCGCATCATCAGCCTGCAGAGTGCCTCTGTGGTCTACGACTTGCTGACCATTGCCCTGGGGCGACGGGGACAGTACGAGATGCTCTCTGAGGTGAGGACATACACATACTGGATGTATACACAAACACACAGACCCTTATCCTACACTTACACACACCTAACCGCCCAATCAGTAACTGTGGGAACACCCGAGAAGACCCACGAAGACCAATCATGGCCTATAGTTGCCCCGGTAACTGAAGCTGCCACTCTCCCTCTCTGGAGCCAGGAGCCTTCCTGCAGTCCGGTCGATGGCTGAATGGATCTGATCTCATTGATCTGGAGATCTTAAGTTCATCCCCCAGCGCCGCGCCTTTCTCTCTCTCTCTCTCTCTCTCTCTCTCTCTCTCTCTCTCTCTCTCTCTCTCTCTCTCTCTCTCTCTCTCTCTCTCTCTCTCTCTCTCTCTCTCTCTCTCTCTCTCTCTCTCTCTGTCTCTGTCTCTCTCTGTCTCTGTGTGAACAAGAGATAAATCACAAAGTCTCAGTCACTACAGAGACTCCAAGACACTGCTACTGTTAGTGCAGTCATCATAAGCACTAGTCCAAAACACTTTAAAAATTACCTTGTCGTTCTCCTTGAGAGAGAGAATTGTGTTGATCTTGGTTTTGATAGCAGAAAGAGATAATGGTTTAGCTTGTGAATACAACAAGCAGTCTAGGGGAGTCTTGTGTGCCAAGGTTCTGTAAACTATGGTCTTGAATATTCAACATTTTGTTTGTCTTGTTTGTCTCACTTAAAAGTTTTATATCACAAAATTTCCACCTGAAATATGTTGGACATCAGAGGGAATCCTATTTGAGTCAAAAAATTATATTTATATGATGGGTAAGATATACAAAACCTTGCAGAGAGCCTATCCAACTCACAATATCTAAACTATTGGAACCAAGACCTAACTGATATGGAGAGAGTGTTGGAACATAACCAAGAAATTACAGTTAACAAAAGTGTATGCTTAATCCAGTATAAACTAATGTATAGAATTTATTACACAAGAGACTACATTCACAAATTCTACAGCACAACGGCAGAGTCATGTCCCGAGTGGCGCAGTGGTCTAAGGCACTGCATCTCAGTAATAGAGGCGTCATTACAGACCCTGGTTCGATTCCAGGCTGTATCACAACCGGCCGTGATTGGGAGTCCCATAGGGCGGCACACAATTGGCCCAGTGTCGTCCAGGTTAAGGTTCGGCCGGTGTAGGCTGTCATTGTAAATAAGAATTTGTTCTTTACTGATTTCCCTAGTTAAATAAAAAGTCTAAAATAAGCAATGATTCTGTAATTCATTCCGTCTTGGAGTGCTATATAGTCCAAAAGTTATGGCCAGAGTTAGAAAGTTGGCTGTCATAAATGTTGCAATTTAAATATTTTTTTCTACTCAATGGGTTGGACCATATTTTCCCAAAGTCAAATGATCCTCCATCGTTAAGACAGTGGAAGAAACAAATGCATTATTATTTAAATCCTGAAAAGGTGTGGGCGACAGAGAAAAGCAGAATAGCGCAATTTGAGGCCATATGGCATAGAGTCTTACAAGCACTGGAAATAGATGCTGTGGGAACATCTGGGTCTGGGCAGGTGGGATGTCCTTGATGTTTGTGTGCATCTGTCTGTTGTCTTTTGTCTGTATATGTTTATATTGAAAGAGAGTGATCCGGCTCTGGGTATTTTACTGGTTTGTGACTCACTGACACTGCCCCCAGTTAGATGGGAATAAAGCAGCCCAAGAGTTAACACACACAGTAACTTTATTTAAACACAGTGAGGAAGATGAACATGGGGATGTACATGGGATGAAAAGTGGGCAAAGTCGTGGAATGGTAGTGTGGTGCTGATAAGTCACCGGAAGGAAATATGTAACATATAAAGTGCATTTGGAAAGTATTCAGACCCCTTGACTTTTTCCACATTTTGTTACATTACAGCCTTGTTCTAAAATGTATTAAATATATATTTTTATTCTTCAATCTACACCCCATAACCCCATAACTACAAAGAGAAACCAGGTTTTTAGAAATTTTAGCAAATGTATTAAAAATAAAAAACTGAAATATGACATTTACATAAGTATTCAGACCCTTTGCTCAGTACTTTGTTGAAGCACCTTTGGCAGCGATTACAACCTCGAGTCTTCTTGGGTATGATGCTACAAGCTTGGCACACCTGTATTTGGGGAGTTTCTCCCATTCTTCTCTGGAGATCCTCTCATGTTCTGTCAGGTTGGATGGGGAGCATCACTGCACAGCTATTTTCAGGTCTCTCCAGAGATGCTTGATCAGGTTCAAATCAGCTCTCTGGCTGGGCCACTCGAGGACATTCAGAGACGTATTCCAAAGCCACTCCTGCATTGTCTTGGCTGTGTGCTTAGGGTCGTTGTCCTGTTTGAAGGTGAACCTTGAACCTTTGCTCTGTTCATCTTTGATCTTTCATCTTTCCCTTGATCCTGACTAGTTTCCCAGTCCCTGCTGCTGAAAAACATCCCCACAGCATGATGCTGCCACCATCATGCTTCACCGTAGGGATGGTGCCAGGTTTCCTCCAGAGGTGATGCTTGGCGTTCAATGTTGGTTACGTCAGACCAGAGAATCTTGTTTTTCATGGTCTGAGAGTCCATTAGGTGCCTATTGGCAAACTCCACTGCTGTCATGTGACTTTTACTGAGGAGTGGCTTCCACCTGGCCACTCTACCATAAAGGCCTGATTGGTGGAGTTCTTCAGAGATGGTTGTCCTTCTGCAAGTTTCTCCCATCTCCACAGAGGGACTCTGGAGCTCTGTTAGAATGACCAAAGGGTTCTTTCTTGGTCACCTCCCTGACCAAGGCCCTTCTCCCTCGATTGCTCAGTTTGGCCGGACGGCCAGCTCTAGGAAGTCTGGGTAGTTCAAAACTTCTTCAATTTAGGAATGATGGAGGCCACTGTGTTCTTGGGAAACTTCAATGCTGTGCCTCGACAAAATCCTGTCTCTGAGCTCTACGGACAATTCCTTCGACCTTATGGCTTGGCTTTTGCTCTGACATGCACGGTCAACTGTGGGACCTTATATAGACAGGTGTGTGCCTTTTCCAAATTATGTCCAATCAATTGAATTTACCACAGGTGGGCTCAAAATTATAAAAACATCTCAAGAATGATCAATGGAAACAGGATGCACCTGAGCGCAATTTCGAGTGTCAAAAAACTTAAATAAATAATGTATTTCTGTTTTTTATTTTTAATACATTTACAAAAATTCAAAACCTGGCCACCCCACATAGCCTGGTTCCTTCCTAGGTTTTGGCCTTTCTAGGGAGTTTTTCCTAGGCAACGTGCTTCTAAATCAAATCAAATCAAATCAAATTTATTTATATAGCCCTTTGTACATCAGCTGATATCTCAAAGTGCTGTACAGAAACCCAGTCTAAAACCCCAAACAGCAAGCAATGCAGGTGTAGATGCACGGTGGCTAGGAAAAACTCCCTAGAAAGGCCAAAACCTAGGAAGAAACATAGAGAGGAACCAGGCTATGTGGGGTGGCCAGTGCTCTTCTGGCTGTGCCGGGTGGAGATTATAACAGAACATGGTCAAGATGTTCAAATGTTCATAAATGACCAGCATGGTCGAATAATAATAAGGCAGAACAGTTGAAACTGGAGCAGCAGCACGGCCAGGTGGACTGGGGACAACAAGGAGTCATCATGTCAGGTAGTCCTGGGGCATGGTCCTAGGGCTCAGGTCCTCCGAGAGAGAGAAAGAAAGAGAGAATTAGAGAGAGCACATGTGGGGTGGCCAGTCCTCTTCTGGCTGTGCCGGGTGGAGATTATAACAGAACATGGCCAAGATGTTCAAATGTTCATAAATTACCAGCATGGTCGAATAATAATATAGCAGAACAGTTGAAACTGGAGCAGCAGCACAGCCAGGTGGACTGGGGACAGCAAGGAGTCATCATGTCAGGTAGTCCTGGGGCATGGTCCTAGGGCTCAGGTCCTCCGAGAGAGAGAAAGAAAGAGAGAAGGAGAGAATTAGAGAACGCACACTTAGATTCACACAGGATTCACACCGAATAGGACAGGAGAAGTACTCCAGATATAACAAACTGACCCTAGCCCCCCGACACATAAACTACTGCAGCATAAATACTGGAGGCTGAGACAGGAGGGGTCAGGAGACACTGTGGCCCCATCCGAGGACACCTCCGGGCCAAACAGGGCCAAACAGGAAGGATATAACCCCACCCACTTTGCCAAAGCACAGCCCCCACACCATTTGAGGGATATCTTCAACCACCAACTTACCATCCTGAGACAAGGCTAAGTATAGTCCACAAAGACCTCCGCACGGCACAACCCAAGGGGGGGCGCCACCCCAGACAGGATGACCACATCAGTGAATCAACCCACTCAGGTGACGCACCCCTTCCAGGGACGGCATGAGAGAGCCCCAGTAAGCCAGTTACTCAGCCCCTGTAATAGGGTTAGAGGCAGAGAATCCCAGTGGAAAGAGGGGAATCGGCCAGGCAGAGACAGCAAGGGCGGTTCGTTGCTCCAGAGCCTTTCCGTTCACCTTCCCACTCCTGGGCCAGACTACACTCAATCATATGACCCACTGAAGAGATGAGTCTTCAGTAAAGACTTAAAGGTTGAGACCGTGTTTGCGTCTCTGACATGGGTAGGCAGACCGTTCCATAAAAATGGAGCTCTATAGGAGAAAGCCCTGCCTCCAGCTGTTTGCTTAGAAATTCTAGGGACAATTAGGAGGCCTGCGTCTTGTGACCGTAGCGTACGTGTAGGTATGTACGGCAGGACCAAATCAGAGAGATAGGTAGGAGCAAGCCCATGTAATGCTTTGTAGGTTAGCAGTAAGACCTTGAAATCAGCCCTTGCTTTGACAGGAAGCCAGTGTAGGGAGGCTAGCACTGGAGTAATATGATCAAATTGTTTGGTTCAAGTCAGGATTCTAGCAGCCGTATTTAGCACTAACTGAAGTTTATTTAGTGCTTTATCCGGGTAGCCGGAAAGTAGAGCATTGCAGTAGTCTAACCTAGAAGTGACAAAAGCATGGATTAATTTTTCTGCATCATTTTCGGACAGAAAGTTTCTGATTTTTGCAATGTTACGTAGATGGAAAAAAGCTGTCCTTGAAATGGTCTTGATATGTGCTTCAAAAGAGAGATCAGGGTCCAGAGTAACACCGAGGTCCTTCACAGTTTTATTTGAGACGACTGTACAACCATTAAGATTAATTGTCAGATTCAACAGAAGAAGATCTCTTTGTTTCTTGGTACTTGGTTTCTTGGTACCTAGAACCAAGCATGTATGAATTTAAAAGTAGAAAGTTTGCAGCCATCCTCATGTCTGAAACACATGCTTCTAGCAAGGGCCTGCATTGCTTGCTGTTTGGGGTTTTAGGCTGAGTTTCTGTACTGCACTTTGAGATATCAGCTGATGTGCGAAGGGCTATATAAATACATTTGATTTGGCTTTGTTATTATGGGATAATGTGTGTAGATTGATGAGGAAACATTATTATTATTTCATTTTTTTGAATTTTACCCCTTTTTCTCCCCAATTTCGTGGTATCCAATTGTTTAGTAGCTACTATCTTGTTTCATCGCTACAACTCCCGTACGGGCTCAGGAGAGACGAACGTTGAAAGTCATGCGTTCTCCAATACACAACCCAACCAAGCCGGATATCCCTACCGGCCAAACCCTCCCTAACCTGGACGACGCTAGGCCAATTGTGCGTTGCCCCACGGACCTCCCGGTCGTGGCCGGTTGCGACAGAGCCTGGGCGCGAACCCAGAGAGTCACCCGGGAGGCCTGAGGAAACATTTTTATTTAATACATTTTAGTATAAGGCTGTAATGTAGCAAAATGTGGAAAAAGTCAAGAGGTCTGAATACTTTCCGAATACACTGTATTGTTTGAAAAATAAAATCTATCAAAAATAGGAATGCTGCTCTGACATGCAGTCATCTGCCTGTACTGAAACACACTTGGAGCATGATACAGGACCTCCTCCCCCCTTGCGCGTCTTTCTGTTGGCTCAGCCTATCCTCAGTGTGTCTGTGTATTGTGTGTCTGTGTGAATTGTGTGTGTAATATTACACTACCTTTTCATCTGCCTTTGATTGTTCTGCCTGGGCCACTCTGCCACCCTGTTCAATGAAAGTGTCCCCAGTAAGCTCGGTGTCTGTGATTAGTCCTAATACCCCACCAACTGCCAGGAAATGCTCTCAGTTATGCTCCCTGCTCCACTCCTGCAGACATGGCTTTCTGCAGCCACCGCCTCCTGCAGACATACACACGATCTGTTATCTCCACAGTGTGAATAGAGAAGCATATTCATGAGAGCAATGGATTCTTGCAGCTGTTAGTTTATGTACCAACCTCTTAGACGAAAGGACTTCACTTGGGAGGTGTTGGCAGGAAGTGGCAGAGCGTTCTAATTGGTTCTCGGCTGGAGCTGTGAGCCACTGATTTGGATTTGCTGGCTCCTGAGGGTTGATCTAAATATGGCTCCCCGTCTAACACTTGGCCTTGTTCCTCGAGGTGATGGAGTTTTCAATGTGTTAAGGAAGGAAGGATTCCATTGCTTCTTCTTAGCACATTCTGGTGTCTTGCTCTGCTCTGCTGTTTGCTCTGCTCACAACTAAGGACTCTCAGCTCTCCCATTGTAATTTAAATAAAGAGTTGGTTTTGACTTAGAAACCCTCAAATTCATAAATGTATTTTACCAAACAGGAAATTGTGTTATTTAAATGAGGTATTTCTATAATTAAATGTGATGTCAATCTGACCTTTGTCTTGCGTCTGCAGTGTCTAGAGAGGGCCATGAAGTTTGCCTTTGAGGAGTTGCATCTCTGGTACCAGCTAGCCCTGTCACTGATGGCTGCTGGGACGGTATGTCTGACACCGTGACATCACTACTAGTGGTGCGCGGGTCAGCTGTTTGTTCACCCATACCCGCCCGGAATATAACCCATCTGCGACCTTCCCACTATATGTGATACATTTGAAATCTGAGGCCCTCAGTCAACCCGAACCCACTAATATAGAAAATGCACTGTAGGCTACAGTCAGAGACAGCTGAACTATTTTTTAATAGGTTTTGCAGGATTATTTTGGGCCTGATTTAGACACAGCATGTTTCTGCTTATAATTTGACATTTTAGTTGTTAGTCAACTTGTATATAATTAGATACATGCAGCTTCTCTTCTGTCATTATATGTTTCCCTAGAAGACTAAATAAACCCGGGTTCACCAGAATAATGTAATAGATCAATTGAGTCAATGCATAAATCTAGTTGACTTCGGTAAAGTTATCTCTGCCATCTCTGCTTCTTTTGCGGAGCAAAGACGTTTAGGGACCGGGGAGAAAAAGCAATATCTCAACAATCAAAAAACTGTAAATATTATCTGTGCAAAATTTCCAAATGTCATCAGTTTGACTGGTTGTAAGGAAATCGAAAGCTGTAAAAACTACCCAACATGTTTCTGATAAGATTTCAGTTTGGCTTGGATGCATATTTTATTTGTAAATACTATCAGCTTTTATGACGCTGATAAGAATAGCACCTCTACAGATGGCATCTAACTGTGCATTCGTATACTCTCAAGATGCTGAAATAAATAAATAATGTTTCTCCACTCCTGTTCCTGAGTAAACATTTTGCCTACATTTGGTGTATCATTTTAATGCAAGAAATGCTTAATGCAGGAGTTCATATTAAGGCTGTGAGAGGTTATAGATCTACAGTCAGTGTCCAGACTTCAGTTTCCATTTAACCCATCTGAACATTAGGCTACCGTTTCCATTTAACCCATCTGAACAGTAGGCTACCGTTTCCATTTAACCCATCTGAACAGTAGGCTACCGTTTCCATTTAACCCACCTGAACAGTAGGCTACCGTTTCCATTTAACCCATCTGAACAGTAGGCTACCGTTTCCATTTAACCCATCTGAACAGTAGGCTACCGTTTCCATTTAACCCATCTGAACAGTAGGCTACAGTTTCCATTCAACCCATCTGAACATTAGGCTACAGTTTCCATTTAACCCATCTGAACAGTAGGCTACCGTTTCCATTTAACCCATCTGAACAGTAGGCTACCATTTCCATTTAACCCATCTGAACAGTAGGCTACCGTTTCCATTTAACCCATCTGAACAGTAGGCTACCGTTTCCATTTAACCCATCTGAACAGTAGGCTACAGTTTCCATTCAACCCATCTGAACAGTAGGCTACAATTTCCATTTAACCCATCTGAACAGTAGGCTACAGTTTCCTTGCAGTGCCATAGGCCTATTTAAAGTCCCTGTCTTGTGACTGTCGAATTTGAATAGCACCTTAAAATCATCACACATAATAGCTGGCACTTCCATCATCCATACTTTTACCACTTCACTAAATCTTTCCCAAACATGACTTTTCTGGTCCTCCCTTTTTTATTTTCAACTCTCCATTTTGCAGCTTTTCTCTTATTGAATTAAACTCTGACATTGTCCTTTTTGCTTCCATGGATCGCCGTTAACTTTTTCTGCCCATTCCCAAAAGCAGCTGGTGATTGGCATGTATGTTATTTTGCGTGTGAACAGTTAGGTCCTAAAGTTTAGGCTTGTGCACTAATGCCAGATAGCCTAAAATAATGAAAGAAAAACCTGCCTATAGATATAAACTGCACAAGAATGATACATTTATGGATTTTTTTAAGTTGTTGTTTTCTCTTTATTAAACCCGCCAGCCACCCACCTGCCATTCATCCACACAATATTTCCTAACCCTAAACCCGCCCCCGCGGATACAACCGCTGTCAGCCCGCGCATCACTGATCACTACTGTGACATCATGCTTATTTTATCAATGTACACTATGTTACTTTGTGCTTCACCTAGTGTGTGTGTGTGTGTGTGTGTGTGTGTGTGTGTGTGTGTGTGTGTGTGTGTGTGTGTGTGTGTGTGTGTGTGTGTGTGTGTGTGTGTGTGTGTGTGTGTGTGTGTGTGTGTGTGTGTGTGTGTGTGTGTGTGTGTGTGTGTGTGTGTGTGCAGTCGGCCAGGGCGGTGAAGGTATTGAAGGAGTGTATCCGTCTGAAGCCGGATGACCCCACCATCCCCTTACTAGCTGTCAAGCTGTGCATTGGAGCACTCCATCGGGTGAGAATGGCAACAAGCCCTGCGATTGTCCCTCAGAGATCTCTGATATAAATCACTATATTATTTGTCCTTCATGATTTGTTTTCTGTACATTATAATATTTTACTAATCTTTATTTCTCTCACTCACTGTCTAGCTGGAGGAAGGGGAGTGTTTTGCTAAGATGGTGGTGGACATGGGGAAGAAGACCTCAGAGTTCCGAGCTAAAGGTTACCTAGCCATCGGCCTGGTGTACAGCCTCAAGGCCACAGACGGTGAGGGACTACTCCCACTTTCAACCACTGACCTCGTACTAGATTCTACCCTCTCTCTCTCCCCACGGTTATCATCCACACCCGGACACACTAACAGCAAATGCCTAACTCTGATGTATGACAGTCCCACTGTACATTGCTCTCCTCTCACTACCACATTCAGCTTATCTACACATATGGTGTAGACAAGCTGAATATTTATGACATAATGCACCATAATGTGAGCATCCTTCCCTCCCTTCTTCCTGAACATAATCACTCTCCTCTGGTTTCTCATTCTCTCCATCTCCTTTCTCTGCTCCCATCTGTTGTTCACTCTATTTCACTCGCTCTTAAATGCTTTCTCAATTTATCCGTGGCTCTCACATATGCTTCCCTCTGCCTTCTCTCCTCTTCTTTTTACTACTTTCTTTCCATTCATCTGGCCACTCTTTCTATTCTCATTTTCTCTCTCTCTCTCTCTCTCTCTCTCTCTCTCTCTCTCTCTCTCTCTCTCTCTCTCTCTCTCTCTCTCTCTCTCTCTCTCTCTCTCTCTCTCTCTCTCTCTCTCTCTCTCTCTCTCTCTCTCTCTCTCTCCCCCTACAGCTTCCCTATGGGGGATGCAGGAGGAGTATCGGAAGAAGCCCCTGGGTGCGTTCCAGAGGTGAGTTTTGTAAGAATTTAGCGATTTAGATGTCACTGTGTCTCCTCTGTCTCTGTCTCTCCCCTGTCTCTGTGTCTCCCCTGTCTCTGTCCCTGTCTCCCCTGTCTCTGTCTCCCCTATCCCTGTCTCCCATATCCCTGTCTCTGTCTCTCCCCTGTCTCTGTGTCTCACCCTATCCCTGTCTCTGTGTCTCACCCTATCCCTGTCTCTTCCCTGTCTCTGTCTCCCCTGTCTCTGTCTCCCCTATCCCTGTCTCTGTCTCTCCCCTGTCTCTGTGTCTCACCCTATCCCTGTCTCTGTCTCTCCCCTGTCTCTGTGTCTCACCCTATCCCTGTCTCTGTCTCCCCTGTCTCTGTCTCCCCTATCCCTGTCTCTGTCTCCCCTGTCTCTGTCTCCCCTATCCCTGTCTCTGTCTCTCCCCTGTCTCTGTGTCTCACCCTATCCCTGTCTCTGTCTCTCCCCTGTCTCTGTGTCTCACCCTATCCCTGTCTCTGTCTCCCCTGTCTCTGTCTCCCCTATCCCTGTCTCTGTCTCTCCCCTGTCTCTGTGTCCCCTATCCCTGTCTCCCCTATCCCTGTCTCTCCCCTGTCTCTGTGTCTCACCCTATCCCTGCCTCTTCCCTGTCTCTGTCTCCCCTGTCTCTGTCTCCCCTATCCCTGTCTCTGTCTCTCCCCTGTCTCTGTGTCTCACCCTATCCCTGTCTCTGTCTCTCCCCTGTCTCTGTGTCTCACCCTATCCCTGTCTCTGTCTCTCCCCTGTCTGTCTCCCCCTGTCTCTGTCTCCCCTGTCTCCCCTGTCTCTGTCTCCCCCATCTCTGTGTCTCCCCTGTCTGTGTCTTTCCCCTCTCCCTGTGTCTCCCCCGTCTCTGTGTCTCCCTTGTCTCTGTGTCTCCCCTGTCTTCTGTGTCTCCCCGTCTCTGTGTGTTCCTGGGGAACACCTGTCCCTGGTTTACCTAATGGAGGCAGAGTCATCCTCAGTGTCACACCACTTTCCTTGTCCCCTGTCCCCCATCCCCCCTCTCTGTGTCTCCCCTCCCTGTCCCTTTCTCTGTGTCTGTCCCTGGCTCCCCTAATGGAGGCAGAGTCATCCTCACTCTCACACCACTCTCTTGACACATTAACTATGCAGTGGTGTAAGAGAGTCCATTTAAGCCTTTGACACAGAGAGTGTTTGGGAAGAACCTCCCTCGTAGATACTCTGTGTCTCTCAAGTGGTTACGAGCAGGACAGGGCTGGGCAAGGCTTTTTCAGTAGGGGATGGATGGATACCTCACTCGAGGTTAGTCCCCTGGTGGTCCCAGTGTAATAGGGCCTGATACTCTGTAGGATAGTGGTTCAGAAAATCCCACTGTTCATTCATTTCTCTGCTTTATGATATGATACTACAAGCTGTATTCTCGGTAGCAGTAATGCAATATATATATATATATATATATATATATATATATATATATATATATATATATATATATATATATATATATATATATATATATATATATATATTTGAAGGACACTTTTCCTCCTCACTCATTTCTCCTCATCTCTCTGTTTCAGGGCCTAGAGCTTGTCCCCCACAGACCACCTGGCTGCCTTCTACCTGGCCCTGGAGCTGGCTGTGTCACAACAGGTAAGGTCAAGAAACACACACACGCACACAGTGGCTCAGAGAATCATGATGGGACTAATCTGTGTGTAAAAGCTGGTCACACAGCACTGATACTCTCCATAGATAGAGGTGTGTGTAGTCAGTTCTCTCTGTGGGTCTAACCCCAAGAAGTTATAGAAAATGGTTAAAGACCTGGAGAATAAACTCTCCTCCTCATAGCTGCACCTTAATATTGATGATGTGGTTGTTACTGACAAGGAGCACATGGCTGAGCTCTTTAATCACCACTTGATTAAGTCAGGATTCCTATTTGACTCAGCCATGCCTCCTTGCCCGTCCAACATTTCCTCATCCCCCACCCCTTCTAATGCAACTATCCCCGATGCTCACAGGCATTATTGTAAACTTTAGAGTGTTTCCTATCCAAATCTACCAATTATATGCATATCATATCTTCTGGGCCTGAGTAGAAGGCGTAGAATGCTTTCTTAGTGTCCAACAAGCTTTTTCTACCCTTAACCTTGTTATGAACACCTCCAAAACAAAGTTAATGTGGTTTGGTAAGAAGAATTGCCCCTCTCCCCACAGGTGTGATTGCTACCTCTGAGGGTTTAGATGTTGAGGTAGTCACATCATACAAGTACTTGGGAGTATGATACACTGCCCTTCTCTCAGCACATATCAAAGCTGCAGGCTACAGTTACATCTAGACTTGGTTTCCTCTATCGTAATTGCTCCTCTTTCACCCTAGCTGCCAAACTAACCCTGATTCAGATGACCATCCTACCCATGCTAGATTACAGAAATGTAATTTATAGATCAGCAGGTAAGGGTGCTCTCGAGTGGCTATATGTCCTTTACCATTCGTCCATCAGATTTGTCACCAATGCTCATTATAGGACACATCACTGCACTCTATACTCCTCTGTAAACTGGTCATTTACAGTATATCACAAAAGTGAGTACACCCCTCCCATTTTTGTAAATATTTGAGTATATATTTTCATGTGACAACACTGAAGAAATGACACTTTGCTACAATGTAAAGTAGTGAGAGTACAGCTTGTATAACGGTGTAAATTTTCTGTCCCCTCAAAATATTTCAACACACAGCCATTCATGTCTAAACCGCTGGCAACAAAAGTGAGTACAAATTGGGCCCAAAGTGTCAATATTTTGTGTGGCCACCATCATTTTCCAGCACTGCCTTAACCCTCTTGGGCATGGAGTTCACCAGAGCCTTCTTCCACTTCTCCATGACGACATCTCAGAGCTGTGGATGTTAGAGACCTTGCACTCCTCCGCCTTCCGTTTGAGGATGCCCCACAGATGCTCAATAGGGTTTAAGTCTGGAGACATGCTTGGCCAGTCCATCACCTTTACCCTCAGCTTCTTTAGCAAGGCAGTGGTCATCTTGGAGGTGTGTTTGGGGTCGTTATCATGTTGGAATACTGCCCTGCGGCCCAGTCTTTGAAGGGAGGGGATCATGCTCTGCTTCTGTATGTCACAGTATATGTTGGCATTCATGGTTCCCTCAATGAACTGTAGCTCCCACCACCATGCTTTTCGGTTTAGGCAAGACACACTTGTCTTTGTACTCCTCACCTGGTTGCCGCCACACACGCTTGACACCATCTGAACCAAATAAGTTTCTTGGTCTCATCAGACCACAGGACATGATTCCAGTAATCCAGGTCCTTAGTTTGCTTGTCTTCAGCAAACTGTTTGCGGGCTTTCTTGTGCATCATCTTTAGAAGAGGCTTCCTTCTGGGACAACAGCCATGCAGACCAATTTGATGCAGTGTACGGCGTATGGTCTGAGCACTGACGGGCTGACCCCCCACCCCATCAACCTCTGCGGCAATGCTGGCAGCACTCATACGTCTATTTCCCAAAGAAAACGTATGGATATGACGCTGAGCACGTGCACTCAACTTCTTTGGTCGACCATGGCGAGGCCTGTTCTGAGTGGAATCTGTCCAGTTAAACCGCTGTATAGTCTTGGCCACCGTGCTGCAGCTCAGTTTCAGGGTCTTGGCAATCTTCTTATAGCCCAGGCCATCTTTATGTAGATCAACAATTATTTTTTTCAGATCCTCAGAGAGTTCTTTGCCATGTTGAACTTCCAGTGACCAGTCAGTATGAGGGAGTGTGAGAGCGATGACACCAAATTTAACACACCTGCTCCCCATTCACACCTGAGACCTCGTAACACTAACGAGTCACATGACACCGGGGAGGGAAAAGGGCAAATTGGGCCCAATTTGGACATTTTCACTTAGGGGTGTACTCACTTTTGTTGCCAACGGTCTGGACCTTAATAGCTGTGTGTTGAGTTATTTTGAGGGGACAGCAAATGTACACTGTTATACAAGCTGTACACTCACTACTTTACATTGTAGCAAAGTGTCATTTCTTCAGTGTTGTAACATGAAAAGATATCCTCAGATATTTACAGAAATGTGAGGGGTGTACTCACTTTTGTGATATACTGTATGTAAAAGTGTTGCAAGACCCACTGGTTGATGGTTATTTATAAAACACTCTTAGGCCTCACTCCCCCCTATCTGAGATATCTACTGCAGCCCTCATCCTCCACATACAACACCCGTTCTGCCAGTCACATTCTGTTAAAGGTCCCTAAAGCACACACATCCCTGGGTCGCTCGTCTTTTCAGTTCGCTGCAGGTAGCGACTGGAACGAGCTGCAACAAACACACAAACTGGACAGTTTTATCTCAATCTCTTCATTCAAAGACTCAGTCATGGATACTCTTACTGACAGTTGTGGCTGCTTTGTGTGATGCATTGTTGTCCCTACCTTCTTGCCAATTGTGCTGTTGTCTGTACCCAAAAATGTTTGTACCATGTTTTGTGCTGCTACCATGGTGTTGTCATGTGTCGCTGCCTCGCTGTGTTCTCGTCTTAGGTCTCTCTTTTTGTAGTGTTGTGTCTCTTGTCGTGATGTGTGTTTTGTCCTATATTTTTATTTTAATTTTTAATCCCACCCCCCGTCCCCGCAGAAAGCCTTTTGCCTTTTGGTAGCCCGTCATTGTTAATAAGAATTTGTTCTTAACTGACTTGCCTAGTTAAATAAAGGTTAAATAAATACAACTTTCTTTTTTTTTTACACTAGGTATTAGCGGTGCTCATTATTCACACGGGTCACTCTAAGGTCACCGCAAACCCTCTTTCTGTCTCTCTCTTTCTTTCACTCTTTATATCTCCCCCCTCTCTCTGCCATACTGTATCTTCCTCTCCTCTCAACTCCAGTCTCTTCCCCCTATATTCCCCTTTCCTGTCTCTTTCTCCTCTTTTCTTCTTCCACTATAATCTCGCCTCCATCCTCCCATCCCAGAAACACAACAGTCATAAAAAGAATAACACAAGGAATCAATACACAATGAGTAATGGCAGCTTGGCTATATACACGCGGTACCAATACCAAGTCAATGTGCAAGGGTGCGAGGTAATTGAGGTAGATATATACATATACTATAGGTAGGGATAAAGTGACTAGGTAACAGGATAGATGATGAACAGTAATAGCAGCGTATGTGATGAGTGAAAAGAGTTAGTGTAAAAAGGGTCGATGCAGATTGTCCGGGTAGCTATTTGGTTGACTCTTTCACTCTTTATTAGTCTTATGGCTTGGGTGTAGAAGCTGTTCAGGGTCCTGTTGGTTTCAGACTTGGTGCATTGGCACTGCTTGCCATGTGGTAGCAGAGATAACAGTCTATGATTTGGGTGGCTGGATTCTGACCATTTTTAGGGCCTTCCTCTAACTGCCAGGTATAGAGGTCCTAGATGGCAGGGATCTCGGGCCTAGTGATGTACTGGGCCATAAGCACTACCCTCTGTATCGCTTTGCGGTCGGATGCCAAGCAGTTGCCATACCAAGCGGTGACTTATTCAGTCAAGATGCTAAGAGAGAGAGAGAGAGAGAGAGAGAGAGAGAGAGTCACCGCTCGGTATGGCAGTTGCTTGGCATCCGACCCCAAAGCGCTACAGAGGGTACCTTTATTGGCCAAATAATTACATAATAAAAGCACAAACCTTGTTTCATTTTTAGCTACCTAGAAAGTTAAAAACCATCACCCTTCATCGCCCACTGTACATAGAACCCTCTGACGCACCACACCCCTACAAAATCCCCAAGAATATTCACCAGCTCACCATATACATGGTCCAGTGTCAGCTGAGCCCACACCAGAAACAGAAACAATCCTACCAGTCTCCTCATCCCCACAGAACAGGCGCCCCCTCCCCACTAATGGATCAAGATCCGACTCGTACCTGTTCGTAGTGATAGCCCCATGAATAATCCTCCACTGTAGCTCAGCAATACGTTTCTCTATGGGAGGCTTATACAGGGAGCGCCAACGTCCTCTCGGAGAAGAGCAGAACCACTGCTTTATTCATTCACGAAGCAGTTGAAAGATTTCCATAGCCAACTTGTTATCCCACAGCGAGGAGAACATTCTCCACCGTCACCTTCGGCTCAGGCAGGGACGGCGTTTCCACGTGAGACGTCATCCCCACTCCCAGCGACTAACTCCCCGACAATGAAGGCTATGTCACCACTAAAATAAATCACATAGCCTAAATCCTTCAGGGGAAAATGTAAAGAAATGACCAATAAATGAACAGTAAATAATGTGACAAGACACACATCAGGGAATGATGTACAAAAAGACAAATCTGAAGGAAATTGAATGTCAAGGGTGGATTTGTGAGGTTTGGAGGGGACAGGTAGGGGAATGGAGACGTAGAGGGGAGGGATGAGGAGAGGAGATGGAGGGTAGGGAGGAGGAGGAGAATCAAATCTAATTTATTGATCACATACACGTGTTTAGCAGATGTTATTGCGGGTGTAGCGAAATGCTTGTGTTTCTCTCTAACAGTGCAGTAATATCTAACAGTTTCACAATAATACACACAAATCCAAAGAAAATGAATGGAATTAAGAATATATAAATATTTGGATGAGCAATGTTAGAGCGGCATAGACTAAGATACAGTAAAATAGAATACAGAATATACTTATGAGATGAGTAATGTGAAATATGTAAACATTATTAAAGTGACCAGTGTTCCGTTATTAAAGTGGCCAGTGATTTGAAGTCTATATATACAGTTGAAGTCGGAAGTGTACATACACCTCAGCCAAATACATTTTAAACTCCGTTTTTCACAATTTCTGACATTTAATCCTTGTAAAGAATTCCCTGTCTTAGGTCAGTTAGGATCACCACTTTATTTTAAGAATGTGAAATGTCAGAATAATAGTAGATAGAATGACTTATTTCAGCTTTTATTTCTTTCATCACATTCCCAGTGGGTCAGAAGTTTACATACACTCAATTAGTATTTGGTAGCATTGCCTTTAAATTGTTTAACTTTAACTTTGGTCAAACGTTTTGGGTAGCATTCCACAAGCTTCCCACAATAAGTTGGGTGAATTTTGGCCCATTCCTCCTGACAGAGCTGGTGTAACGGAGTCAGGTTTGTAGACCTCCTTGCTCGCACACACTTTTTCAGTTCTGCCCACAAATTGTATATGGGATTGAGGTCAGGGCTTTGTTATGGCCACTCCAATACCTTGACTTTGTTGTCCTTAAGCCATTTTGCCACAACTTTGGAAGTATGCTTAGGGTCATTGTCCATTTGGAAGAGAGAGTCATTTGCGACCAAACTTTAACTTCATGATTGATGTCTTGAAATGTTGCTTCAATATATCCACATACTTTTCCCTCCCTCATGATGCCAGTCCCTCCTGCAGCAAAGCACCCCCACAACACGTGCTTCACGGTTGGGATGGTATTCTTCGGCTTGCAAGCCTCCGCCTTTTTCCTCAAAAGATAATGATGGTCATTATGGCCAAAGAGTTCTATTTTTGTTTCATCAGACCAGAGGACATTTCTCCAAAAAGTACAATCTTTGTCCCCACGTGCAGTTGCAAACCGTAGTCTGGCTTTTTTATGGTGGTTTTGGAGCAGTGGCTTCTTCCTTGCTGAGCGGCCTTTCAGGTTGTTAATATAGGACTCGTTTTACTGTGGATATAGATACTTTTGTACCTGTTTCCTACAGCATCTTCACAAGGTCCTTTGCTGTTGTTCTGGGGATTGATTTGCACTTTTCGCACCAAAGTACATTCATCTCTAGGAGACAGTCTCCTACCTGAGTGGTATGATGGTTGTGTGGTCTCATGGTGTTTATACTTGCGTACTATTGTTTGTACAGATGAATGTGGTTCCTTCAGGCGTTTGGAAATTTCTCCCAGGGATGAACCAGACTTGTGGAGGTCTTCAAAATTTTTCCGGGGTCTTGGCTGATTTCTTTTGATTTTCCCATGATGTCAAGCAAAGAGGCACTGAGTTTGAAGGTAGGCCTTGAAATACATCCACAGGTACACATCCAGTTGACTCCAGTTGACTCCAGAGCCTATCAGAAGCTTCTAAAGCCATGACATAATTTTCTGGAATTTTCCAAGCTGTTTAACAGCACAGTCAACTTAGTGTATGTAAACCTCTGACCCACTGGAATTGTGGTACAGTGAAATAATGTGTCTGTAAACAATTGTTGTCAAAATTACTTGTGTCATGCACAAAGTAGATGTCCTAACCGACTAGCCAAAACATTAGTTTGTTAACAAGAAATTAGTGGAGTGGTTGAAAAAGATGAGTTTTAATGACTCCAACCTAAGTGTATGTAAACATCCAACTTCAACTGTATAAGGTGCTACTGATGGCTATTTAACAGACTCTTATTACCAAATACTGTCTCCGATGAGATTCATCTGCTGGACAGTATTGATACACATACACACAACCATCCACACAAACACACACCGCTAACATACGCTACAAAAGTATGTGGATACCTGCTATTCAAACATCTCATGGTCCCCCCTTTGCTGCTATAACAGCCTCCATCCACTCTTATGGGAAGGCTTTCCACTAGATGTTGGAACATTACTGCGGGGACTTGCTTCCATTCAGCCACAAGCATTAGTGAGGTCGGCACTGATGTTGGGTGATGAGGCCTGGCTCGCAGTTGGTGTTCCAATTCATCCCGAAGGTGTTCGATGGGGTTGAGGTCAGGGCTCTGTGCGGGCCAGTCAAGTTCTTCTTCAGTCAAGTTCTACCGATCTCGACAAACCATTTCTCTATGCACCTTGCTTTGTGCTTGGGGGCTTTGCTGAAAAAAGGACATTTTATACACCTGTCAGCAATGGGTGTGGCTGAAATTGCCAAATCCACTAATTTGAATGCTTTTGGCCACGTAGTGTATACCATTGATTTCCGGCAGCAGTAGACTAATGAAAAGGACCTGATATTTGTCATTACCTGGTCGATTTAAGCAGGTGTTAACAACTAAGTTGTGTCTGATCATGTATCTACTCCATCAGAGATCTGATTGGCTGAGCTGGGAGAGACATTAGCATAGATATAATAGCCCTGTTATATCTATGATTGGTTGTCACAAGATAGGCATGTATGGGGGGGAAATCCATAAACACTGATGAGCAAGTACATGAGCTATTTGCCTTTAACTCATGTGAAGGGTAAAGGTTAGGGATTAGTGATTCAAATACAATATTTGCTACTTGCTGTAACATTGTAGCCAGATGTTAACAGGATAATGGCGGACGGAAGACAGGGGGGTGCGGCAGGTGCCGCTTCTCATACGAATGCTGTTATTTTATCTAAACATCAGGTGTACGCCGACCACAGCCAAGTAACTCGTGCAAAGAGTTAAAGCTCAATTATGTGTTTTATCGCCAGTACTTTGCCATGATTGTCAGTTATGTAGCTGCTCTACTGATAATCTCAGTGCGTCCTTGCTGGGAGGACACAATCAGTCTACTACCAGAGAATATCAACACCAAACACATTGGTCCACGGGAGCGGACAGTACACAGCATACAATAATGTTCTGAAAAATGGCCAATCCTACCTCGCTCGCTATTCCACTTAACCGCTTAGGCGTAACATTTAAACACAAGTCCAACATTTATCGGAAACATTTAAACTACCTGTTCACTACCCTCCTGCTCTCCGGGGATGTGCAACTCAAACCTGGGCCTAACATCACCGAGCCAGTGATACTCACCGGAGTGGAAAGTAGTGGATGGCCTCATCCACTGATCGTCGCCGCTGTGGAAGTGGGTGAGTGCTATGGTCCCATGGTTTCTCTCGACTCACCCGGCTCCAGGATAGATTTTGACTCTTCAAACATACCCAAGTCGCTATATGCGATCCCTGACTCTGCTTCTGGTACGCAAGCTGTTTTAATTAGTTCCCCTCATCCAGCGCAGGCGGGAGGGATTGTTAATTGCGCTACCGAACTGCCCCTAATCAAAACGAAACACAACGGCCTAAACCCAGCCATCAGAAAACACCAAAAATGTTACTTATTTCAATGTGTCAATCACTCTCGAGTTGTCTGGGACCCACTAACTAAGCCCAAGGGACTACTAGAGGGGCACTTGAACATTTGTAGTGTCATTCCAAAAAGTGATCAAATTCAACATCTACTCACTGACTCCATCCTTGACTTCCTCTGCCTCTCAGAGACATGGCTCCATAAACACTCTCCATATGCTGCTGTGATTGTGCCTGGCTACAATGTTTTCAGGAGAGACAGGATTATAGGAAGAGGAGGGGGTGAGATGATTTACATTAAAGAACATATCCGATGCAAACAAATTGAGTGTGATAATGAACTAGACTGTATTGGCCTGAACGTTACACTGTCTCCCCAAATGTCTTTTACCCTTATTGGAATGTATAGGCCACCTTCCACAAAAAGTCTGTTTTTTGATCAGTTTAATACCATGCTTAGGGAATGTGATTTTGGGAAAGAGGTCATCTTCATGGGACATTTTAATATTAATTATGAAGACAAGTCTAGTAGGAAAACACTCAAACGGATCACTAATAGCTCAGTTGGTAGAGTATGGCGCTTGTAACGCCAGGGTAGTGGGTTCGATCCCCGGGACCACCCATACGTAGAATGTATGCACACATGACTGTAAGTCGCTTTGGATAAAAGCGTCTGCTAAATGGCATATATATATATATATATAATACTTTTGACTTTACACAGCTAGTTAAAGGGCCAACCTGGGTGACTTGTTGCTCTAAAACACAGATTGATTTGGTGTTCAGTAATAAACCAGAGAGAGTGACTAAATCATTCAATGTGGTTACTTTGCTATCTGATCATAATCTGACACTTATAGCCAGAAAGCTGTCTAAGAGCAGGTTTAACCTCTACTGTTAGAAAGCCGGATCAACTAAGAATACCTAAGAGTGAATTCAACTATTTTGAAAACGCAATTAAGGGAATTAACTGGAAGGACATCTTTTCCTATACAGACGTGGAAGCTGATAGTCAGGTTTTTCTATCCACAATCCAGACTACAATAAATGGTTTCCTAAAGAAAATCAAATCCAAACCTGGCCAATTGAGCACTCTTCCTTGGCTAAATGGAGAAATCTGGAAATGGATGAAAGAATGAGATTATGCTCTAAAAGATCCAAATTAGAGCATGACAGACGTAGATTTACCATACCAGAAATAAGGTGATGAAAGAAATCAGAAATCAAACTTTTTTATTAACATAATTGGTAAAGTAAAGGGAAATTCTAAATTGGTCTTGGAGAATCTAAAAAAGTTAACAGGGAAAGACCATAGTAACATTGCAAGAAGATTAGAAATCATGGTGAATAACAATCTAACACAGGATGCAGTTGAAATAGCAACAGCCTTCAATTCCTACTTTATTGACTCTGTCAGGTTACTGACACAGAACCCCTCCACTGGTTTCTTGGGCTCAGTGCTAGTAAATCACACTCAACCTGTCTTCATCATAAGGGAGGTTTCTGAGTCAAAGGTGAACAAGGTGATTAGCTCACTAAAGAACTCTAAAGCCAAAGATGTGTTTGGGCTGGACTCTACCTTTCTTAAAAACTACAAAGAGTCACTAATTGGCCCCAATACTAAGGTCACCAACACATCTATTGGTCTCTGGGTGTTTCCAAGGGTATGGAAGTCGGCCATAATAACGGCCATCTTTAAATCGGGCAACCCTGCTGATGTGAGTAACTACAGGCCCATTACTATACTACCTGTGGTGTCAAAGGTTGTTGAAAAATGTGTAGCAGAACAACTGATTGCCCACCTCAACAACAGCCCCTTTACATTACACTCCATGCAGTTTGGCTTCAGAGCAAAACACTCCACAGAAACAGCCAACTGCTTTCTTCTAGAAAATGTGAAGTCCAAGATGGACAAAGGGGGCGTTATTGGGGCTGTGTTTCTGGACCTAAGGAAGGCTTTTGATACTGTTAACCATGAGATTCTCATTACAAAATTGTCCAAGTTCAACTTTTCCCCCGATGCCTTGATATGGATGAAATCATACCTTGAAGGCAGAACTCAGTGTGTCAGAGTGAGCAATGAGCTGTCGCCCACTCTTAGCTATGATGTGGGCGTGCCCCAAGGGTCAATACTGGGGCCCCTCCTGTTCAGCCTGAACATGAATGATCTGCCTTCTGTCTGTACTGGGTGTGAAGTTCAAATGCATGCAGATGATTCAGTGATATATGTGCATGCAAAGAGCAAACAACAAGCTGCACAAGAACTCACTACTGTAATGGTCCAGGTGACAAAGTGGCTCAGTGACTCGTGTTTGCATCTCAATGTGAAAAAAACTGTTTGTATGTTCTTCACAAAGAGGGCAACAGATGCTACTGAGCCAGATGTCTGTGTCAGGGGAGAAGCTCCAGATGGTATCTGATTTTAACTACCGTGGCATCATACTTGATTCCAACCTCTCTTTTACAAAGCATGCGAAAAAGGTCATTCAGAACCAAATTCAACCTAGCTCATTTCCGATTAATACGAAAATTGTTTGACTACAGAGGTAGCTAAACTGTACTTCAAATCTATGATACTCCCCCACTTAACATACTGCTTGACTAGTTGGGCCCAAGCTTGCTGTACAACATTAAAACCTATTCAGTCTCTCTACAAACAGGCTCTCAAAGTGCTTGATAGGAAGCCCAATAGCCATCGCCACTGTTACATCCTCAGAAAGCATGAGTTCCTGAGTTGGGAAAATCTTGTGCAATACACTGACGCATGTCTTGTATTCAAGATCCTAAATGGCCTGACTCCTCCCCCTCCACTCAGTATTTTTGTTAAACAGAAAACCCAAACATGTGGCAGCAGATCCACAAGGTCTGCAATGAGAGGTGACTATATAGTTCCCTTAAGGAAAAGCACCTTTACTAAATCCGCTTTCTCTGTGAGAGCTTCCCGTGTCTGGAATAGACAGCCATCAGACACACATAACTGCACCACATATCACACTTTCACATAATGCATGAAGACATGGCCAAAGGTCAATCATATTTGTGAACATGGTCCCTAGCTGTGTATTGCCGCTTTCCATGTTTTCTGTTGTCTGTAGCTTGTGAGGTGTGGAAACACTGTTGCTTTTATGAATTTTGTCTTGCTGCTTTTTGTTCTATGTTACTCTGTCTGTATGCTACATCTTGCTTGTCCTATGTTGCTGTCTGTATGCTATGTCTTGCTTGTCCTATGTTGCTCTGCGTGTGCTTACTGCTCAATGATGGTCTGTATTGTAATTGTTTTTAATAACCTGCCCAGGGACTGTGGTTGAAAATTAGCTGTCTGGCTAAAACCGTCACTTTTACTGAAACGTTGATTAATGTGCACTGTCCCTGTAAAAATAAAATAAACTCAAACTCAGATGTGTTCAGATGTAATAAGGTTAGGGTCCTCTCCAGCATGGCCAGATATCAGCACCCCTTGCTGTGGATGTCTGGTGGGGATCTGACCCGTGCCCTCTGTGCTATAGATCCCGGAGGCGCTTG
The DNA here is from genome assembly GCF_021184085.1 of Oncorhynchus gorbuscha. Lineage (NCBI taxonomy): Eukaryota > Metazoa > Chordata > Actinopteri > Salmoniformes > Salmonidae > Oncorhynchus > Oncorhynchus gorbuscha. Next base: position 78,457,433 of record NC_060182.1, on the reverse strand, counting down.
GGTACGTGCGTTAGGCTCTGCAGCTGCAGGGAGACGACATGCACTCACTCCACCTGCTGGCGCTGCTGCTGTCGGCTCAGAAACACTACCACGACGCTCTCAACATCATCGAGATGGCCCTCAGCGAGTATCCTGAGAACTTCATGTTAGTCTGGAGTCTGGCCTTTCTCCACAACAGACTCAATGTTATACCATCTTATTTTGTATATATTAGGATCCTTATTAGCTGTTGCCAAGGCAACCCCTACTCTTCCTGGGGTCCAGGAACAAAACAACACATCACAAGAAAACAATAGTCTACATCGGGGGTATTCCCACTCTTACCCCCTATGAGGTCCGGAGCCTGCTGGTTTTTTGTTCTACCTGATTAATTGCACACACCTGTTGTCCTGGGTCTAAATCAGTCCCTGACTAGTGGAACTGGCTTAGATGTCCAATACTTAACAGAAGACACTGTGCGCTATACACATGTACACTGCTCCACCATTGCAGACGTACAATATAACATTTACAATATTACAACAAAACAATATTACTGTGTGTGTCTCCACAGTGTTGTTTTATCTTATTCAACTCGATTTCTAATTAATTGTATTTTTCAAGTATTTGTTACAGATAGAAATCACAGTGCTAGCTATACAGAAGATATCTCTTCTCCTCCCCATCTCCTCTCCTCTCCATCTCCTCTCCTTCTTCCCATCTCCTCCACTCCTCCCCATCTCTTATCCTCCTCCCCATCTCCTCTCCTCCTCCCCATCTCCTCTCCTCCTTCCCATTTCCTCTCCTCCTCTCCTCCCCATCGCCTCTCCTCCTCCCCATCTCCTCTCCTCCTCCCCATCTCCTCTCCTCCTCCCCATCTCCTCTCCTCCTTCCCATTTCCTCTCCTCCTCCCCATCTCCTCTCCACCTTCCCATCTCCTCTCCTCCTCCCCATCTCCTCTCCTCCTTCCCATCTCCTCTCCTCCTCCCCATCTCCTCTCCTCCTTCCCATTTCCTCTCCTCCTCTCCTTCCCATTTCCTCTCCTCCTCCCCATCGCCACTCCTCCTCCCCATCGCCTCTGCTCCTCCCCATCTCCTCTCCTCCTCCCCATTTCCTCTCCTCTTCTCAATCTCCTCCTCACCATCTCCCCTCCTCTTCCCCATCTCCTCTTTTCCTCCCCATCTCCTCTCCTCCTCCCCATTTCCTCTCCTCTTCTCAATCTCCTCCTCACCATCTCTTCTGAATCGCCTCTCCTCCTCCCCATCTCCTCCCCTCCTCCCCATCTCCTCTCATCCTCCCCATCTCCTCTCATCCTCCCCATCTCCTCTCATCCTCCCCATCTCCTCTCCTCCTCCCCATCTCCTCCCCTCCCCCCATCTCCTCTCCTTGTCCCCATCTCCTCTCCTCCTCCCCATCTCCTCTCCTCCTCCCCATCTCCTCTCCTCCTCCCCATCTCCCCTCCTCTTCCCCATCTCCTCTTTTCCTCCCAATTTCCTCTTCTCAATCTCCTCCTCACCATCTCTTCTGAATCGCCTCTCCTCCTCCCCATCTCCTCCCCTCCTCCCCATCTCCTCCCCCATCTCCTCTCATCCTCCCCATCTCCTCTCCTCCTCCCCATCTCCTCTCATCCTCCCCATCTCCTCTCATCCTCCCCATCTCCTCTCCTCCTCCCCATCTCCTCCCCTTCCCCCCATCTCCTCTCCTTGTCCCCATCTCCTCTCCTCCTCCACATCTCCTCTCCTCCTCCCCATCTCCTCTCCTCCTCCCCATCTCCTCTCATCCTCCCCATCTACTCCCCTCCTCCCCATCTCCTCTCCTTGTCCCCATCTCCTCTCATCCTCCCCATCTCCTCTCATCCTCCCCATCTCCTCTCCTCCTCCCCATCTCCTCCCCTCCTCCTCTCCTTGTCCCCAACTCCTCTCATCCTCCCCATCTCCTCTCATCCTCCCCATCTCCTCTCCTCCTTCCCATTTCCTCTACTTCTCCTCATCTCCTCTTCTCAATCGCCTCTCCTCCCCATCTCCTCTCCTCCTCCCCACCTCCTCCCCATCTCTTCTCCTCCTCCCCATCTCCTCTCCTCCTCCCCATCTCCTCTCCTCCTTCCCATTTCCTCTCCTCCTCCTCTTCTCAATTGCCTCTCCTCCTCCCCATCTCCTCACCCCCATCTCCTCTCCCCCAATCTCCTTTGCCCCCTCGCAATCTCCTCTCCTCAATCTCCTCTCCTCAATCTCCTCTTCTCAATCGCCTCTCCTCCTCCCCCATTTCCTCTCCTCTTCTCAATCTCCTCCTCACCATCTCCTCTTCTGAATCTCCTCCCCATCTCCTCTCCTCATCCCCATCTCCTTTTCCCCTTCACCATCTCCTCTCCTCCTCCCCATCTACTCTCCTCATCTCCTCCCCTCCTCCCTATCTCCTCTTCTCAATCTCCTCCTCCCCATCTCCTCTCCTCCTCTCCGGTGTCTGACACCTCTGTCTCCCTCTCACACCTCTGTCTCTGTGTAATCCTGAGATACTTAAAAAAACAAATCCCTGCTCTGTTTGTTTACAGTGTTTTGAATTTCTCAATTTATAATAGATTTAGCCTGCTGTACCCTCAGGGCACCACAGTGTTGGCTGCTGTACCCTTTGCACCACAGTGTTGGCTGCTGTACCCTCAGGGCACCACAGTGTTGGCTGCTGTACCCTCAGAACACCACAGTGTTGGCTGCTGTGCCTCTCTCGCTGCCTTAGCCACTTACACAACATGAAAAAGAACACATTTTTTTTCACAAGCTTGATTGAGCTTCAGCTTTTCCTGTGTGTGTGTGTGTGTGTGTGTGTGTGTGTGTGTGTGTGTGTGTGTGTGTGTGTGTGTGTGTGTGTGTGTGTGTGTGTGTGTGTGTGTGTGTGTGTGTGTGTGTGTGTGTGTGTGTGTGTGTGTGTGTGTGCGCGCGCATGCCTGTGTGTGTGCACTTGTAAAAACATGAGGCTGAGGGTGTATGCTGTGAATATGTGTGTAAAAAGAGTGTACTGTTATTATTTGTGTGATAACATTGCAGAGAAGATTCAAGGCATGTGGTTTGTTGCACATTCATACACACAGTAGCTGGTACTGTACATTGGGATGAGGAAGAGATGAAAGGTGATGGTAATGTGATGTTTGAATGGGCACTACTTATACTGAACAAAAATATAAACGTAACACGTAAAGTGTTGGTCTCATGTTTCATGAGCTGAAATAAAAGATCCCAGCAATTTTCCATATGCACAAAAATGTTATTTCTCAAATGTTGTGCATACATTTGTTTACAGTGGCTTACGAAAGTATTCACCCCCTTGGCATTTTTCCTATTTTGTTGCCTTACAACCTGGAATTAAATAGATTTTGGGGGGGATTGTAACATTTGATTTACACAACATGCTTGCCACTTTGAAGATGGTAAATATGTTTTTTATTGTGAAACAAACAAGAAATAAGACAAAAAAGCAGAAAATTTGAGCGTGCATAACTATTCACCCCCCCAAAAAATCAATACTTTGTAGAGCCACCTTTCTCAGCAATTACAGCTGCAAGTCTCTTGGGATATGTCTCTATAAGCTTGTCACATCTAGCCACTGGGATGTTTGCCAGGCAAAACTGGCAAACAACTCTTCAAGGCAAAACTGCTCCAGCTCCTTCAAGTTGGGTGGGTTCTGCTTGTGTAAAGCAATCTTTAAGTCATAACACAGGTTCTCAATTGGATTAAGGTCTGGGCTTTGACTAGGCCATTCCAAGACATTTAAATGTTTCCGCTTAAACCACTCTATTGTTGCATTAGCAGTATGCTAATGAGTCATTGTCCTGCTGGAAGGTGAACCTCCCGGTCTCAAATCTTTGGAAGACTGAAACAGGTTTCCCTCAAGAATTTCCCTGTATTTAGCGCCATCCATCATTCCTTCAATTCTGACCAGTTTCCCAGTCGATTAAAAACATCCCCACAGCATTTTATTATTTTTACTTTATTTAACTAAGTATTTTCAATGATGACCTAGGAACAGTGCGTAAACTGCCTGTTCAGGGGCAGAACGACAGATTTGTACCATGTCAGCTGGGGGTTTGAACTTGCAACCTTCCGGTTACTAGTCCAACTCTCTAACCACTAGGCTACCCTGTCGCCCCATAATTTTTTTTACATTTCTTTTTATTTCACCTTTATTTAACCAGGTAGGCTAGTTGAGAACAAGTTCTCATTTGCAACTGCGACCTTTGCAACTGCGACCTGGCCAAGATAAAGCATAGCAGTGTGAACAGACAACACAGAGTAAACAATTAACAAGTCAATAACACAGTAGAAAAAAGGGGAGTCTATATACAATGTGTGCAAAAGGCATGAGGAGGTAGGCGAATAATTACAATTTTGCAGATTAACACAGAAGTGATAAATGATCAGATGGTCATGTACAGGTAGAGATATTGGTAATGATAATGATGCTGCCACCACCATGCTTCACTGTGGGGATAATATTCTTGGGGTGATGAGAGGATTTGGGTTTGCGCCAGATGTAGTGTTTTCCTTGATGACCAAAAATCTCAATTTTAATCTCATCTGACCAGAGTACTTTGCTTATTTTTTTTCTTTAAGCAATGGCTTTTTTTCTGGCCACTCTTCCATAAAGCCCAGGTCTGTGGTGTGTATGGTGGTCCTATGGACAGATATTACAATCTCCGATGTGGAGTTTTGCAGCTCCTTCAGGGTTATCCTTGGCCTCTTTGTTGTCTCTCTGAATTAATACCCTCCTTGCTTGGTCTGTGAGTTTTGGCGGCCCTCTCTTGGCAGGTTTGTTTTGGTGCCATATTCTTTCCATTTTTTAATAATGGATTTAATGGTGCTCCGTGGCATGTTCAAAGTTTCAGATATTTTTTTATAACCCAACCCTAATCTGTACTTCTCCACAACTTTGTCCCAAACCTGTTTGGAGAGCACCTTGGTCTTCATGGTGCCGCTTGCTTGGTGGTGCCCCTTGCTTAGTGGTGTTGCAGACTCTGGGGCCTTTCAGAACACGTATATACATACTGAGATCATGTGACACTTAGATTGCACACAGGTGGACTTTATTTAACTAATTGTGTGACTTCTGAAGGTAATTGGTTTTACCAAATCTTATTTAGGGGCTTCATAGCAAAGGGGGTGAATACATATGCACGTAGCAGTTTAGCGTTTTTTTAAACAAGTATTTTTTTTTCATTTCACTTCACCACTTTGAACTAGTTTGTGTAGGTTCATTACATGAAATCCAAATAAAAATACATTTAAATTACAGGTTGTAATGCAACAAAATATGCCATGGGGGATGAATACTTTTGCAAGGCACTGTACATCCCTGTTAGAAACCATTTCTCCTTTGCCAATCCATCTGACAGGTGTGGCATATCAAGTGCTGAGAGGGGGGTTCTGAGGATTATTTATGCCTGTAATAAAGCCCTTTTGTGGGGAAAAACTAATTCTGATTGTATAGGCTTGGCTCCCAAGTGGATGGGCCTATGCCATTCAAAGTCCACCCTGGTTACACCCTGCCCAGTCGTGATAACCATAGATTAGGGCCTAATGAATTTATTTCAATTGAACTGTAACTGAATGAAAACTTTATTCTCCCATTAGCTTTTCTCTATCTCTCTGCTCTATCTCTCTCTCTGCTGTGTCTCTTTCTTTCTCTATCTCTCTCTCTGCTCAGATTGGCGTTCATCTAGGCTTTCATTAACACTTCTCTTCTCTGAGTGGAGGGTTCTTGGTGAATGCACCCCCCACTCCCAGGCATCCTAGAGATTCTAGTACTCCTCATTGAATATGTAGTGTGAGTTTGTAGCAGGGGGAGGATGCTTTCCTCTGTCTGCAACCTCACACTCTTGTCTTCTGTGTTAATGTGTTGTGTCTTCTGTGTTAATGTGTTGTGTCTTCTGTGTTAATGTGTTGTGTCTTCTGTGTTAATGTGTTGTGTCTTCTGTGTTAATGTGTTGTGTCTTCTGTGTTAATGTGTTGTGTTCCTGTGTTTTAAACTGTGCGTTTCCCATGTGTTTGCCTGCAGTCTGTTATTCACCAAGGTGAAGCTGGAGACATTGTGTCAAGGACCTGAGGAGGCTCTGCTCACCTGCAAACACATGCTACAGATCTGGAAGTCCTGTTACAACCTCACCAACCCCAGGTACAGTATAGTAGTACCCATTACACTGGTAAAATGTTCTGTCCACTAAATAGAACTGAAATGTGTAAGATGATAGCAGTCAAATATGTTGGACACTATACCATTGCAAACTGCAGTATTTTAAGCCTCCTTCAGGAATGTTATGCCTCACACACTCAAAATGTAGTCTTTTGGAATGTCAGACAAGAAGGAGTGAGGGAGTCTGGGGCCAAATGTCCATGATCTCCTGTGTGAACATTAAGCTCCAACTTTAGCCTCAACTCCTACAAAATTAACTATAACGAGAGAGAGCAGCACTGCTTACCTGATTATATCCATGGCTTTTTAATATGCTTTAAATGTAACAGTATAATTTTAAACCGTCCCCTCGCCCATACTCTGCAAGGGGAACTACTACTTTGAGCAAGTGACGTAACCGATTGAAACGCTATTTAGCGCACACCGCTAACTAAGCTAGCCGTTTCACATCCGTTACACTCACCCCCCTTTTGACCTTCCTCCTTTTCCGCAGCAACCAGTAATCCGGGTCAACAGCATCAATGTAACAGTATAATTTTAAACTGTCCCCTCGCCCATACCCGGGCGCGAACCAGGGACCCTCTGCACACATCGACAACAGTCACCCTCGAAGCATCGTTACCCATCGCTCCACAAAAGTAGCGGCCCTTGCAGAGCAAGGGGAACTACTACTTCAAGGTCTCAGAGCAAGTGACGTAACCAATTGAAACGCTATTTAGCGCACACCGCTAACTAAGCTATACTGTACATAAAGAATCACAGGCCTGAGATCAGAGGACTGTATAGTCATGGTCAAAAGTTTTGAGAATGACATAAATATGAATTTTCACCAAGTCTGCTGCCTCAGTTTGTATGATGGCAAATTGCATATACTCCAGAACGTCATGAAGAGTGATCAGATTAATTACAATTAATTGCAAAGTCTATCTTTGCCATGCAAATGAACTGAACCTCCCCCCCCAACATTTCCACTGCATTTCAGCCCTGCCACAAAAGGACCAGCTGACATCATGTCAATGATTCTCTCGTTAAAATCTCTTGATGCTACCCATCCCGGATCCGGGATCGTGACTACAGGCTCAAGCTCATTAGCAAAATGCAAAAAATATTCCTAGAAATATTTAACCTCCACACATTAACAAGTCCAATAGCTCAAATGAAAGATAAACACCTTGTTCATCTACCCAGCAAGTCAGATTTCTAAAATGTTTTACGGCGAAAACACACCACATATTTATATTACACCACCACCGAAACAAAGACAAGAGGCAGCCATTTTGTCCCAGAAAAATAAAAGCAGGATTAAAAAATAAATAATTCACTAACCTTTTGAAAATCTTCATCAGATGACAGTAATAGGACATTGTACAAGGTACATTTATGTTTTTTTCAATAATATGCCATTTATATCCATAAATCTCTGTTTACAATGACGACATTTAAAAAAAATGCTACTCAAATGTCCAGAGAAATGATGCTAGCTCCGACAGATAACGTCAGATAACAAGCAATACACATGACTAAATATACATGTTCTACATATAGTTACAAAGATTACACTTCTTCCTAATGCAACCGCTGTGTTACATTTATTTTTAACGTTACAGAATTCGTTCACTAGGCTATAATATGAGACGGCGCTCAGATATTAGCAGTATGTCTCCTCTACGTTTGGAGTCCACAAGAAACCCAAAATAACCACATAAATATTCCCTTACCTTTGATGTTCTTCGCTCAGAAGACGTGGAAGGAGTTATACTTACCCAATACATCGTTTGGTTTCAAGTTGTGTGTCTCTGTATTAGCATATGCTAACAGCTTCAGCTGAAATGCACCCAAAATGACTTCTGGTCCCGCACTCTTGCGCATCAAAACTTCAAAATTGCATATTATATGTCGACTAAACTGGTCAAACTAAGTGCAGAATCAAGCTTTAGGATGTTTTAAACGTGTAAAACTAAGTGCAGAATCAAGCTTTAGGATGTTTTAAACGTGTAAAACAAGAATCAGCGCGAACAGACAAACCGACATCAATTGGTACTTCATGGAAAAAGAGAGCGTACCAATTCAGAAGTGCGCAATAGAGTGCATGTATTCTCACGTGACCCGAACGTTTTAGCCCGCCAAAAGACGAGGGCGCGTGTGATTCTCACAATGAATGCCCCATTTGAAAGCAGACATCGCGCTGAACACATACAAACTGTTCCCAGATCCATAGCTGGTTGGGAAGGGTGGGGGCGATGACGTCAAAGTTGGCCCAACTTTTCTGTTGACAAGAGAGAGTTTGGGAGAAAGGCTGCCCTGAGAGTTCTGCTTTACATACAGACATAATTTTAAAGGTTTTAGAAACTTTAGAGTGTTTTCTATTCAATAATAATTATTATATGCATATATTAGCAATTTTGGAGAAAAAAAAATATTTTTACTATGGGCACGCACTTCCTCCAAAGGGGGCAGTATTCAGCCCTAGCATCAATAGGTGTGAGTGTTGACGAGGACAATGCTGGAGATCACTCTGTCATGCTGATTGAGTTCAAATAACAGACTGGAAGCTTCAAAAGGAGGGTGGTGCTTGGAATCATTGTTCTTCCTCTGTCAACCATGGTTACCTGCAAGGAAACACGTGCCGTCATCATTGCTTTGCACAAAAAGGGCTTCACAGGCAAGGATATTACTGCCAGTAAGATTGCAACAAGATCAACCATTTATCGGATCATCAAGAACTTCAAGGAGAGCGGTTCAATTGTTGTGAAGAAGGCTTCAGGGCGCCCAAGAAAGTCCAGCAAGCGCCAGGACCGTCTCCTGAAGTTGATTCAGCTGCGGGATCGGGGCACCACCAGTACAGAGCTTGCTCAGGAATGGCAGCAGGCAGGTGTGAGTGCGAAGACTTTTGGAGGATGGCCTGGTGTCAAGAAGGGTAGCAAGAAGCCAGTTGTCTCCAGGAAAAACATGAGGGACATACTGATATTCTTCAAAAGGTACAGGGATTGGACTGCTGAGGACTGGGGTAAAGTCATTTTCTCTGATGAATCCGCTTTCCGATTGTTTGGGGCATCTGGAAAAAAGCTTGTCCGGAGAAGACAAGGTGAGCGTTACCATCAGTCCTGTGTCATGCCAACAGTAAAGCATCCTGAGACCATTCATGTGTGAGGTTGCTTCTCAGCCAAGGGAGTGGGCTCACTCACAATTTTGCCTAAGAACACAGCCATGAATAAAGAATGGTACCAACACATCCTCCGAGAGCAACTTCTCCCAACCATCCAGGAACAGTTTGGTGACGAACGATGCCTTTTCCAGCATGATGGAGCACCTTGCCATAAGGCAAAAGTGATAACTAAGTGGCTAGGGGAACAAAACAGGAAACTCCCCAAACCTTAATCCCATTGAGAACTTGTGGTCAATCCTCAAGAGGCGGGTGGACAAACAAAACCTGCAAATTCTGACAAACTCCAAGCATTGATTAATCAAGAATGGGCTGCCATCAGTCAGCATGTGGCCCAGAAGTTAATTGACAGCATGCCAGGGTGGTTTGCAGAGGTCTTGAAAAAGAAGGGTCAACACTGCAAATATTGACTCTGCATCAACTTCATGTAATTGTCAATATAATCCTTTGACACTTATGAAATGCTTGTAATCATACTTCAGTATTCCATAGTAACATCTGACAAAAATATCTAAAGACACAGAAGCAGCTAACTTTGTGGAAATTAATATTTGTGCCATTCTCAAAACAAGACTGTAAATAACTTTGTGATTACTATTGATGTAAAAAGGTCTTTATAAATACACTTGCATTGATTGATTGATTGATTGTGCTAAATGACATAAGTATTACATGAGAATTACATCACTTCCTTACTGTTGCTGAATCCCATCTAGACATAACCCTGGTTCCTCCAGTGGCTCCCTGTATGCATCCCAAATGGCACCCTATTCCCTATTTAATGCACTACACACCCCTATGGGCTCCTGTCATACAAAATGGATAGAGTGCCATTTGGAACGCAGCCTGTCTGCAGCTAATAGCAACAATGCTGCGGAGAGAGAGTCAGAGTGGGGACAGATCAGTCCCTCACATCATGTCAGCCTCTTGTTAAACTGGAGAATATTATTCCACTGAGACCAACAGCCACAGCACCAACACACACACGCACAGCATGAGACTAGACCGGGTCCAGGGCTACTGTAGCCTTATTCCTATACTGCATAATCTGTCTGCAATGTATACAGAATGCAGGAACAGCTCATTATAGAACGTGAGATAGCATTTACTTCAGACAAAACCTACAGGAGGGGAAATATTCCGGCAGATGAAGCATTGGCGTGTTAAAGTTGGTCCAGAGCTCTGTTTTATGGCGGTTTGTGTGTCTCGTGTTATGAGCGATACTGCCTCAGCGTGTGTAGCACCTTCCCGTCTGTGCAAATATACCGGCCAGATCAAACAACAGAAAATAACTGAACTCTATAATCTTGTTTCTCTCATGGCTCTGATTTCCTGGATATGACTGATTTGAGGAGAAAGACGCAGTAGGTCCTGCCTGGATCCAATAATCCACACAGTGCACCAGACCAATGCATCATAATGTTTCATTGTCAAAGTGACATTTGACTAGGGGATCTCTCCATCTCTGTGACTATCAATCTACACACAATACCCCATATTGACAAAGCGAAAACACATTTTTGACATTTTTGAAAATGTATAAAAAAATAAAAAAAACAGAAATACCTTATTTACATAAGTATTCAGACCCTTTGCTATGACACTCGAAATTGAGCTCAGGTGCATCCTGTTTCCATTGATTATCCTTGAGATGTTTCTGCAACTTGATTGGTCATGGTAAATGATTGGAAATGGTAAATTGTGAATTCAATTGATTGGACATGATTTGGAAAGGCACACACCTGTCTATATAAGGTCCCACATTTGATAGTGCATGTCAGAGCAAAAACCAAGCCACGAGGTCGAAGGAATTGTCCGTAGAGCTCCGAGACAGGATTGTGTCGAGGCACAGATCTGGGTAAGGGTACCAAAACATTTCTGCAGCGTTGAAGTTTCCCAAGATCACAGTGGCCTCCATCATTCTTAATCTGAAGAAGACCAAGACTCTTCCTAGATCTGGCCGCCCGAAAAACTGAGCAATCATTGGAGAAGGGCCTTAGTCAGGGAGGTGACCAAGAACCCTTTTCTGAGCTTCAGAGTTCCTCTGTGGAGATGGGAGAACCTTCCAAGAAGGACAAACATCTCTGCGGAACCACAAATCAGGCCTTTATGGTAGAGTAGTCAGACGGAAGCCACATCTCAGTAAAAGGCACATGACAGCCCGCTTAGAGTTTGCCAAAAGACACCGAGAGGAAAATTCTCAGGTCTGATGAAACTAAGACTCTTTGGCCTGTATACCACCTGTATACCAAGCGTCCCATCTGGAGGAAACCTGGCACCATCCCTACGGGGAAGCATGGTGGCGGCAGCATCATACTGTGGGAATGGTTTGTTGTCAGAAGCAGGGACTGAGAGACTAGTCAGGATCGAGGCAAAGATGAACGGAGCAAAGTACAGAGAGCTCTTTGATGAAAACCTGCTCCAGAGCACTCAGACTGGGGCAAAGGTTCACCTTCCAACAGGACAACGACCCTAAGCACACAGCCAAGACAACTCAGGAGTGGCTTCAGGACAAGTCTCTGAATGTCCTTGAGTGGCCCAGCATCTCTGGAGAGACCTGAAAATAATTGTGTAGCGACACTCCCCATCCAACCTGACAGAGCTTGTGAGGATCTGCAGAGAAGAATGGGAGAAACTCGTCAAATACAGGTGTGCCAGGCTTGTAGCTTCAAACCCAAGAAGACTCGATGCTGTAATCACTGCCAAAGGTCCTTCAACAAAGTGTTGAGTAAAGGGTCTGAATACTAATGTAAATGTGATTAATGTAGTTTCTAAAAAACAGTTTTTGAATTATGGGGTATTACGTGTAGATCGATGAGGGGAGGGGGAAACTATTTAATCAATTTCAGAATAAGGCTGTAACGTAACAAAATTTGGAAACAGCCAAGGGGTCTGATTACTTTCCGAATGCACTATGTGTTTTGTGTGGTGGTGTGCCTAACCCACCTCGTAAACTTGGAGCACTGCTCTCGGTTTCATCACCCATACCATGCAGTAAGCGTGGCTCTACCTTAGACACAAAAACACAGTTTTTAGTCTGAGCAGCTGTCATTCTAAGAGGATAGATGGGCAGAGAGGGGTTTTTAGGAAGCTTAACTATCTAGTTGGTGTTTAACATCAATTCTGTCTGTCTGTGTGTCCTAGTGATTCGGGTCGAGGCAGCAGCCTGTTGGACAGAGCCATAGCAGACAGATGGACACTAAATGCCATGACGCTGCCTGACTTCAGTGACCCAGAGACAGGTAGGTGTCACCTCACTACCAGTACCTCACAAGAATAGCTTTGTACCAGTACCTTACAATGATATACATGCAGGTAAGACTTAAAGCTAAACACTATCTTACCCCAGGCCATTTACCATGGTGGCTATCCTAGAAAAAGGGACATACAGTACATACAGGTTGAATTATAAAGCCTCAGTACCATGTCCAAGCCCCTATAGTCACAGTGTGTCCTGTCCTGTCTCATGACTACTGTATCTTCAGCTACACCTGTATCTCTCTGAACACAGTATCATACTGGTCTTTCTCTGTCACGATGGCTACAGGGTTCATGGCCAAACTGGAGTAATGAGGAAACTAATCGTTGCTGTTAAGGCTGAATCTCGAACCAACCACTCTGCCACTTAGTGATCAAAGCTAGCGAAGTCATTGATTGGCGATTCAGCCAAGGAATAACATTCTAGGCATACATACATACATACATACATACATACATACATACATACATACATACATACATACATACATACATACATACATACATACATACATACATACATACATACATACATACATACATACATACATACATACATACATACATACATACATACATACATACATACATACATACATACATACATACATACATACATACATACATACATACATACATACATACATACATACATACATACATACATACATACATACATACATACATACATACATACATACATACATACATACATACATACATACATACATACATACATACATACATACATACATACATACATACATACATACATACATACATACATACATACATACATACATACATACATACATACATACATACATACATACATACATACATACATACATACATACATACATACATACATACATACATACATACATACATAATACATACAAATACATACATACATACATACATACATACATACATACATACATACATACATACATACATTTACATACATACATACATACATACATACATACATACATACATACATACATACATACATACATACATACATACATACATATACTGAACAAAAATAAAAACCCAACATGCAACAATTTCAATGGTTTTACTGAGTTACAGATCATACATGGAAATCAGCCAACTGAAATAAATTAAATTAGTCCCTAATCTATGGATTTCTCATGACTGGGCAGGGGCGCAGCCATGGGTGGGTGGGCCCTTGGGTGGTTGGTCCAGAAGTGGGGGTCTTGGGCTGGTGTGGTTACACGTGGTCTGCGGTTGTGAGGCTGGTTGGATGTACTGCCAAATTCTCTAAACAACATTATGGTAGAGAAATTAACAGAAAATTCCCCGGCAACCACTCTAGGGGACATTCCTGCAGTCAGCATGCAATTGCACACTCCCTCAAAACTTGAGATGTCTGTGGCATTGTATTGTGTGACAAAACTGCACATTTTAGAGTGGCCTTTTGTTGTCACCAGCACAAGGTGCACCTGTGTAATGATGATTTGGTTTAATCAGCTTCTTGTAATGCCACACTTCTCAAGTGGATGGATTATCTTGACAAGGAGAAATGCTCACTAACAGGGATGTTAAGACATTTGTGCACAACATTTTAGAGTAATAAGCTTAAGAATGGCAAGAGTGTGCAAAGCTGTCATCAAGGCAAACGGTGGCTACTTTGAAGAATCTTAAATATCAATATATTTTGATTTGTTTAACACTTTTTTGGTTAATGCATGATTCCATGTGTATTATTTCATATTTTTGATGTCTTCACTATTATTCTACAATGTAGAAAATAGTAAAAATAAAGAAAAACTCTTTAATGAGTAGGTGTGTCCAAACTTTTGACTGGTACTGTATTTCCCCTTCCGTTCCTGTCAGCAGTGCTAAGACCCACCCTGTATCCTGTCAAAGTATGAGCTTTCGTTTTAGACTTTGATTTTGTCATAATGAAGGTATTTTTTACTGCAGTGTTCAATGTCCAACAGTTTTTCTTTCCTACCACAATAAAGGCTTTTATATCTGTGTTACCCCATACAGTATTATATTATGTCACTGATCAACTGAAAGGTTTCTCTAAGTTAGCTTTGCCATTTTTCTCATCTTTCTGTGAGACGTTGCTAAGGGAACGACTACAGTTCTGTGTTTTCTATAGATCTGTGTCACTGCTTACTTTTCTGTTGTTTCTAGTCTCTGGCATTGGCTCCTTCTCGCTCTCGGGGTCTTCCGCTCTCTTTCACGCCGGCCCCTCCCTCCTCCACTCCTACACTCCTCCACATTCCAAGGCCGACCTCCCTCTGCATCCTCCGAAGCCGGCTGGCGGCTATCATGCTTTCTGTGACGACAGCCTTCAACGACAGTCCAACAATAATAATGCACCTCTGCACCGCCCACCACCATGTGCGGCCAATGGCATGGTTTGGTGTGCGTGACTCACAGCCCAATCACAGCAATGCTGTGGCACCATATTCCCTATATAGTGCACTCCAATTGACCCTGGCATAGTGCACTATATAGGTGATAGGGTGCCATTTGGGACGTAACCTGGGTCTGTGCTCTACTGCTTATTAGATCAACCCGTAGATACACAGTAGCTGTTGTGTGTTGTATGTACACTGAGTGTACAAAACATTAGGAACACCTTCCTAATATTGAGTTGCACCCCCTTTGGCCCTCAGAAAAGCCTCAATTCATCAGGGCAGAGACTCTACAAGGTGTCGAAAGCGTTCCACAGGGATGCTGGCCCATGTTGACTCCAATGCTTCCCACAGTTGTTATGTTAGCTGGATTTCTTTTTGGTGGTGGACCATTCTAGATACACACAGGAATCTGTTGAGTGGGAAAAACCCAGCAGCGTTGCAGCTCTTGACTCACTCAAACCGGTGTGCCTGGCACCTACTACCATACCTTGTTCAAAGGCACTTAAATATTTTGTCTTGCCAACCCTCTAACTGGCACACACACACAATCCACGTCTTACTGATTTGAAGTGGATTTAAAAGGTGCCATCAATAAAGGATCAGAGCTTTCACCTGGTCAGTCTATGTCATGGATTCACCTGGTCAGTCTATGTCATGGATTCACCTGGTCAGTCTATGTCATGGATTCACCTGGTCAGTCTATGTCATGGATTCACCTGGTCAGTCTATGTCATGGATTCACCTGGTCAGTCTATGTCATGGATTCACCTGGTCAGTCTATGTCATGGATTCACCTGGTCAGTCTATGTCATGGATTCACCTGGTCAGTCTATGTCATGGAAAGAGCAGGTGTTCCTAATGTGTTGTACACTCAGTGTATAGTTCCTTAACAGTGATGAAAACCATGCTGGAAAGGACAAGGTGAAAACAATACCCAGGCAGCACAGTACTATTCAGGTCGGCCTAACAGAATGATTCAGGTCGGCCTAACAGAATGATTCAGGTCGGCCTAACAGTATGATTCAGGTCAGCCTAACAGAATGATTCAGGTCGGCCTAACAGAATGATTCAGGTCGGCCCAACAGAATGATTCAGGTCGGCCTAACAGAATGATTCAGGTCGGCCCAACAGAATGATTCAGGTCGGCCTAACAGAATGATTCAGGTCGGCCTAACAGTATGATTCAGGTCAGCCTAACTCTATGAATCAGGTCGGCCTAACAGTATGAATCAGGTTGGCCTATCAGTATGAGTCAGGCCAGAGTGTCCTGTCCTGCAAGCCTAACAGGATTCTGTCAGCCTGTCACCATCCCATTGAAAGGGTAACGTGAAGTCCCTATTCTGCCTGATTGGCAGTCCTGTCCGGTTTAGACAGTGAGTCAGCAGCCACTGAGGATATGAGAAGGAAAGAGAGAACAATGAAAGAAAGAGAGGTGAACTCAGGGCACTGTATCGATCTATCTGACCGACTGGGTCTTAAGACAAATGGGTTCTTTTCTATAATCGAATCTGTCACTGAGGACAAAACAATAAAACGACAACGTCAGACAAATAAGATGTCAGTTCAGTTGGCATGGAGGTTGTTTGGGGTAAACAGAGGTAGTACAGTATACAACGTGTGAGGAATTTCCAATCAGGCACTTGTACTACAGGTTTGTCTACAGGTTGAACCCACCAACGTTTGCTCAAGCATGCTCCCTCTCCACACACACGCCACTCTACTACCTATTCTCTCCTTTATCTACCTCTCTTTGTCCCCTGGCTTTATCTTTCTAGTAATTCATTTGTCCTTTGGTGTTCCACAATCTCTCCCCCCTCTGCCTTCTGTTGTACCATTTTATGGTTTACTGCTAGATAAAGGGTTAGATTGGAGCACTTCGAATAACCATCGTGTATTTACACATGCACTAGAGGCCCAAGGTTTTTGTGTTTGCCATAGTAATGTGCTTGATCTTTAAATAAGGAAAAGCTTGCAGCTTCAACCTTTGTCAAGGATGGCAATATGGCAACCACAGAAACCTGCAGTGGTGAAGCACAGTTTAGGATGGATTGGATTTGCGCAATGATAGTGTATTTATGTGGATCAAATTTCCTAATTTCATTAGCAGTTAGTAACAATAGCATAAAGAACATGAATAAAAGTGTTGTGTTCCCTGATGTTAAAAATGACCTTTAAAATGTTTGACTCCAAAGTCTGCTATAGTTTTGTTGTTGAGTGAAAAGGATTTTAAAGTTTTCTCCTGGCTGTATCTCTTTAATTACTCCTCTTTAATTTATTTTCTCTTTTCAGAAATCCTCCTTCTTTCTTTGTTTGTTTTTGGTTTGTTATTTTAAAGGCAGCCCTCCAGATGCTAACTCGTCAGTATCATGGTTTTTACTCCATGTTTTCAGTTTGTAAGTAGCTCTTTTCTCCCTCCGCTCCCTCTCTCTTTGCCCACTAAGACGCTGGACTTCTGGCCTTGGCCTGATCTCTCCTCCACAGTCAGAATCTGTGCAGGTCAAAATTATATCCCAGTGCCCCAGGGCAGTGATTGGGGACACTGCCCTGTGTAAGGTGCCGTCTTTCGGATGGGACGTTAAACAGGTGTCCTGACTCTCTGAGGTCATTATAGATCCCATGGCACTTATCGTAAGAGGAGGGGTGTTAAGTCCAGTGTCCTGGCTAAATTCCCAATCTGGCCCTCAAACCATCACGGTCACCTAATCATCCCCAGTTTACAATTGGCTCATTAATCCCCCTCCTCTCCCCTGTAACTATTCCCCAGGTCGTTAACTGTAAATGAGAAAGTGTTCTCAGTCAACTTACCTGGTAAAATAACAGATAAATAAAAGAAATAATATATCCATCTGCCACCACCACCAACCACCTTCCTGTCTCTCTGTCTGTCTGTGCTCCTAAAGTCACCCACCATGTGTGTACTGTTCCGGATGCTGTCCTGTTCGCTACTTGCTAGTTCACCTTTTGCTCTGTTTTTTTTTTCTTTCTTTTTTTTCCCCTCAGACCCTTTGTGCTACACCTCAACAATTAGCTCACTGAGCTCCCTGACTCGTGGGCCAGCTATGGAGTAGGCAACTCCATAATTAAAGAGTCAGTATCGTTTCCCCCGGCTAGATGCTCTATTCTGTTCACCAGATACGCAGCCTTGTCGTAGACGCTTCCTCCACCTGACCATACAATGCAGAGCTCATTAGTCAGACCAGTCCCAGTCGGGCCAGCTGTTTTTTTTGTTGTTTTTTTTTCTCATTTTCTTTGTGGTTTAGTTATCGGGCTGTCAATGGAGCCTGTCAGTCAAAAGGACTATGTTGTCCATGACTGCTGACAACTGGCTGTTATATTGTGGAGACCAGTCAGTTTTGCTGCTGGGCATCTTGGCTTTCACAGATTATTAACAGTTTTCCTTTGAGCTTCTCTGACAGCAAAAACGCGCATTGGCCACTTTCTTTTCATGCGGCCAGCCCGGTGTTCTCTGACATGCTCTTGGACTTCACTAGAAAAAAACAAAAAGAGTGGATGAGCACTGCCTCTTGAAGTGGAGGAGATACATAAAGATGTTTGAATTCAGATATGATGGAATTGTTTTACCACAATCCATGGAGTTTTTAAACTATGACGCACGACATGGTTGAATGCGCCAATAAATTAACACAGTCTACTTTTTTATTTGATCAAATTACCTACGTCTTGGAGCTTCAATTGGGATCATGTGCTAGTGACGATTTTTTAAAAGAGCAACAGAGCAATGTACTATACAGCAAACTTGGTATACAAGTGCATGGAGGTCGCCATCTTTATGCATCTTCCCCATTCCTGCTGCCACTCTGTGCTCTCAAGCCCCGGTGAAATGAATATCGTTTCTTTAAGAACGTGAAGATTCTTTCTGTGCTGCTGTGAACCGAAGCCCCACCCTCCACATCGCTCTCCATCAATGCCTTGCACTTTGTACCCTGCATGAACATTTTAGGCCGCTGTATGTGTGTGCGCGGGAAAGAGTTTGTGCTATTTTTTCCTAACTGCATGGATCACAATTTTCACTCATCCAGGTAAAGAGTATACCAGTTTAATCCAGGCTTAGTTGGACTCATTCACCTGAAGTGTGTGCCATTTATCGATATAACTGGATAACAGTATCTTCAGCCTGCTTGGTGATACAGCCACCTGTCTTGATAGTACAGCTCCTGGTGCTCTTTCTCTATCTATTCAGGGACCTTTTAAAACATCAATCCCGCCACTCATCCGGGTGTTCCTTCCTTCTGTGATAAACCTTCCTCAGCCATATCATATTGTTGTGGTCATAGAAATAGAATGGCTAGAACAGAGAAATCTCTTTAGGCCACGACATTACACTCAGTATGGTTGACGCTGTCTGCATCCCAAATGGCAGCCTATTCCCTATATGGGTCAGTACTTTTGAACAGAGCAGAGTGTCTCCAGTCTGCAGCTGTGCTAAATGTGGGAGCTGGAGCTGAGGCGGGTTACTGCTGCTGTTTGAGAGGGAAGAGGGTCGATCTCAGGGGTCCCAAATGGCTTCCTATTGTCTATATAGTGCACACTATAGAGACAATAGGAAGCCATTTGGGACGCAGGCAGGGTTGGTTTTTAGAAGCACACTGTGTGCCTTGCTCATCGCTTCAGTCAATAACCAGGGAGCCAGAGAGAAAGCAAAGAGTTCTATTTCTGATAGCCTGCCTGCCTGTAATCCTGTGTGCAGTGGTGTGGGTGTTCAGAGAGATAGATTGAAGGAGGAGAATGTGTAGAGGTAGGAGAGAGAGTACGTAGAGTAGCTACTGTGTTTGTAAAAATTGTTCTAACATCTAGATTAGATGATATTTTTCAGGTTTAGATTGTGTTAATTACTAGTGTGTTGAGGTAATAAGAGGAGCCTTTACAGTGTTCAGATGATGTTCAGCATTGATGGCTGGTGTGTTTCAGTGATGTAGAGCATGTGTAGAGTATAACACCAGTCTATAGTGTAACGTAAAGGGGATTTCAGGATCAGTGTTTCGTTTTATGGGCAGCCAGTCAGTTCGTAAAGGTGAGTGAAGTGTGTTGAGGAGAGTAGGTTGTTAATGGGTTCATATGGACACTGGAGGTGTTTTACTGGTTGTCAAAGGGTCTATAGCATTAATAGAATCACTTACGCAGAAAGTTTGTCTGCACGTCCCAGCCTGCCTCTGCTGCAGGCCTGTTATGTTTTAACGGGACATGTCCGTGCGAGCGAGCGTGTGTTTGAAGTTGCCTTGTGTGCCTCACCAGAGGCTGTCCCCTCTCTTCCCATTTCACTAAATCCTTTTAGCACCATTTCAGTTTAAACGCAAGTCAAA
The DNA here is from genome assembly GCF_021184085.1 of Oncorhynchus gorbuscha. NCBI lineage: Eukaryota > Metazoa > Chordata > Actinopteri > Salmoniformes > Salmonidae > Oncorhynchus > Oncorhynchus gorbuscha. The sequence goes on along the minus strand of NC_060182.1, from coordinate 78,437,130 downwards.
TCTCTACTCTCAACTCACAAGACTTTATCAAAAACATCTCTCTATAGCCAGGGGTATTTTCTCCCCACCCTAAATTCATCTCAGGCATTTTATTTGCCCTGCACCTTTCACCAAATCTTCTTGACAGGATTTGAAGATAGGAAGCATTTGGCCTTTAATCTAAAGCTCTTTGAGGCCTTTTTTAGAGTGGGGGAAAGTAGTTTCCACTCCAAATAGTATCTCCAACGAACCAACTCCAGTCTCAAATGTAAAGCAGTTAGCCTACTTTCTACAGCTACAGCCAGGTTATTGTACATCTATACATGGATATGTGAATCAGTGATTTGCATGAATAATAGGTTTTTTGCAAGGACAGTTAATAGGTACTGACTTAGTGTAGCTGACTAAGTATTAGCCTATATAATATGAAGTATTTCAAATCAAATCAAATGTTATTTGTCACATACACATGGTTAGCAGATGTTAATGTGAGTGTAGCGAAATGCTTTTGCTTCTAGTTCCGACAATGCATTAATAACCAACAAGTAATCTAACTAACAATTCCAAAACTACTTATACACAGTGTAAGGGGATAAAGAATATGTACATAAAGATATATGAATGAGTGATTGTACAGAGCAGCATAGGCATGAAGCCAACTGTGTGTGACATGTTGTGCAGCTTATGTCCTTAAAGTGGAGAAACATTAGCCAGCAGTTGCATCCTTTACCATGAGGAGGTGCTGCCTTGCTGACCCCCTCTCCAATGTCCTTTTCTCTCTCTCTCTCTCTCTCTCTCTCTCTCTCTCTCTCTCTCTCTCTCTCTCTCTCTCTCTCTCTCTCTCTCTCTCTCTCTCTCTCTCTCTCTCTCTCTCTCTCTCTCTCTCTCTCTCTCTCCCTCTGTCTCTCGCTGTCTCTCGCTGTCTCTCCCTCTGTCTCTCTCGCTGTCTCTCTCTCTGTCTCTCTCGCTGTCTCTCTGTCTCTCTCTCTCTCTCTCTCTCTCTCTCTCTCTCTCTCTCTCTCTCTCTCTCTCTCTCTCTCTCTCTCTCTCTCTCTCTCTCTCTCTCTCTCTCTCTCGCTGTCTCTTTGTATCTGTGTGCAGGCTCAGTCCACGCCACATCCATGGCGGCGTCGCGGGTGGAACAGGCCCTGTCAGAGGTGGCCTATTCCATGCAGAGCAGCACCCCCAAACAAGGACCCCTACACCCCTGGATGACTCTGGCTCAGATATGGCTTCACGCAGGTATAATTGTACACTACACCACTATAACACACAGTTATGGTTGTACACTACACCACTAACACACAGATATGGTTGTATACAACACCACTATAACACACAGCTATGGTAGTACACTGCACCACTATAACACACAGCTATGGTGGTACACTACACCACTATAACACATGGCCATGGATGTCTATAACACATGGCTATGGATGTGTGTGTGTGTGTGTGTGTGTGTGTGTGTGTGTGTGTGTGTGTGTGTGTGTGTGTGTGTGTGTGTGTGTGTGTGTGTGTGTGTGTGTGTGTGTGTGTGTGTGTGTGTGTGTGTGTGTGTGTGTGTGTGTGTGTGTGTGTGTGTGTGTGTGTGTGTGTGTGTGTGTGTGTGTGTGTGCACTTGTGTTCATGCATGTGTGTGTGTGTTGTCAGTGATTGACAGGGTGTGTGGGAGTGGTAAACCATTAATTCAGGGGAGGTGGGGTTGTGGTAGGAGGAGGGTGGTGGACTACTAGAAGAGCAGCTTAATGGAATCAAAATATGTTCCTGGGAAGTGATCTGACTGTGGACCATTATCATAACCCAGGCAGGGTGATAGGTGGGAAGGAATCTACATACTGACTTCTTTATTGGGTCAATATTCTTATCGCTGGCCTTGCATAGATATTCACACCAAGGGGACGTCACCTCCCACTAAAACTGCCTCGGCTCTGAAAGAGAGAGAAGAAGGGGAGGGGGGAGAAGAGAAGTAGGAAAAAATGAGAGTGGAGAGAGAGAGATGGGGATGGGTGAGAGAAAATGTAATAACTTGCCGGTGTTACGTTCTAAATAAACAGAGTAAAAGACAGAGTTAAAGCAGAGTTAATGCTCAAACTACATTTATTCGCCCACTGGGTCAAACATCTGAAAAGCCAAAGACATGTTTCCACCAGCCTTTAGGCGGAGTCTCATCCTTTTCTCTAAACATTACATATTTGTTGCTTGGCAGGAAATGAAGTGATGTGGGTAATAAACTGTTCCTTCTCTCTTCATGTGACCTGACCTGACCTCGGCCACCATTCCTCACTAATCCACAGCTATCCACCCTCATCAGTGACCGCAACCACGTGAATGCCTTTTCCCTTACTTAATAACATTCCAAGCCCCTGGCTCTTATCCAATTTCCATTGACCCCACTATATACAGTGGCAAGAAAAAGTAGGTGAACCCCGAGGCTAATGACTTCTCCAAAAGCTAATTGGAGTCAGGAGTCAGCTAACCTGGAGTACAATCATTGAGATGAGACTGGAGATGTTTGTTACAGCTGCCCTGCCCTATAAAAAACACTCACAACATTTGAGTTTGCTTTTCACAAGATGCATTGCTTGATGTGAACCATGCCTCGAACAAAAGAGATCTCAGAAGACCCAAGATTAAGAGCTGTTGACTTGCATAAAGCTGGAAAGGGTTAGAAAAGTATCTCTAAAAGCCTGATGTTCATCAGTCCACTGTAAGACAAATTCCCTAGGAGTGGCAGTCCTGCAAATATGACTGCAAGAGCACAGTGCAGAAAGCTCAATGGGGTTAAGATGAATCCTAGTGTCAGCTAAAGACTTACAGAAATCTCTGGAACATGCTAACATCTCTGTTGAAGAGGCTACGATACGTAAAACACTAAACAAGAATGGTGTTCATGGGAGGACACCACAGAAGAAGTCACTGCTGTCCAAAATAACCATTGCTGCACATCTGACGTTCGCAAAAGAACATCCGTATGTTCCACAATGCTACTGGCAAAATATTCTGTGGACAGATGAAAATAAAGTTGAGTTGTTTGGAAGGAAGGAACACACAACAGTGTGTGGAGAGAAAAAAGGCACAACACACCAACATCAAAACCTCATAACAACTGTAAAGTATGGTGGAGGGAGCATTATGGTTTGGAGCCGTTTTGCTGCCTCAGGGCCTGGACAGCTTGCTATCATCAATAGAAAAATGAATTCCCATGTTTATCAAGACAATTTGCAAGAGAATGTTAGGCTATCTGTCTGCCAATTGAAACTCAACAGAATGGCTTCAACAGAAGAAAATACACCTTCTGGAGTGGACCAGTCAGAGTCTTTACCTCAGCCCGATTGAGATGCTGTGGCATGACCTCAAGAGAGCAGTTCACACCAAACATCTGCCAAAGGAGGTTCAACCAGTTATTAAGGGTTCACATACTTTTTACACCCTGCACTGTGAATGTTTCCACAGTGTGTTCAGGAAAGAAATGAAAAAATATAATTGTTCGTGTGTTATTAGTTTAAGCAGACTATGTGTGTCTATTGTTGTGTCTTAGATGAAGACCAGATCAAATTTTATGACCAATTTATGCAGAAGTCCAGGTAATTCCAAAGGGTTCACATACATTTTCTTGCCTCTTCATGTGACCTGACCTGACCTGACCTCGGCCCCCATTCCTCACTAATCCACAGCCATCCACCCTCATCAGTGACGTCATCAGTAACCAATAACTTCTGGTGTAGCAAGTATTTCAAATTACAACCCAACAGTCCCTACGATTTTAATAGTAATTCTATACTGTTCAACATCACATAAACTTTGAAATTACTTAGAAATGAACAAAAAATTAAACATGAACAAAAAATAAAAAACATGATTAACGTTCACAGTTGATTATTCAATTTAAACCTCCAAGACTTATGGCCTCTGTTCTATAATAAAACTATGCAGACTCTTATTTCCATCTCTCATTGGACAACTGATAATGACATTTCAGCTGGAGCTTTTGGCTTCCTCCATTTCCTCCTTCTGGTACCGAAGAGAGTGATAGCACAAGACATGAAAACAAAAAGAAACACCAAACATAGCACGTTATTAATACTTTCTAAGCTATGCATAATTAAACGTTTGATAACATGACGATTCCCATTCTCTCTTTGCCTGACTCTATGCCTTCAGGATCATTTTCTGTTGGGTTCTACAAAAATGAAGGCCCTAAGAGACCTCCTCATGCTTTCACTCAGTCTTCCCCCGTCCAGCAACAGGTTCCAAGAGGTGTTCCCAAGCCATTTTCACTTTGCTCCCCATCTCCTACTCCTAATTCGCGCTATAGTCCAGTTCCATGCTGTTACTATAGCCTCCTTCATCACTACTCCCGCTCCTTCAGTTACGGTCCCTACAACGACTGCTCTGAGAATAGCTATTGCATTGAATCTGTCTCCTGCTCTCCTATTGCCTTTGTGGTTCACTGATATATCTAGAACTGAATCTTTCAGATTCTCCCTACCTCAGAAACCTTTTGAGATGCACAGTTGAGAGCATCCTATCGGGCTGTATCACCGCCTGGTACGGCAACTGCACCACCCGCAACCGCAGGGCTCTCCAGAGGGTGGTGCGGTCTGCCCAACGCATCACCGGGTGCACACTGCCTGCCCTCCAGGACACCTACAGCACCCGATGTCACAGGAAGGCCAAAAAGATCATCAAGGACAACAACCACCTGAGTCCCGACCTGTTCACCCCACGCCTTTGTGAACACCCTCATTACAGTGTAAACTTTGGGTCTCAGTGGTTGATACACAGCCACCTTCTGACACTTTACCGTCACTCTGTCCCAATCTTCTTGAAGATATTTCAAGTGTTTGCTGGCTGTTATGAATGGGGGAGATAACAATGGCGTTGGAAGCGTATCCAACCTTACAAAACTGAGTCACATGCTTCTTAATTACACACTTTAGGATGTGATGCTATTATTACAGCGAACTTCCCTTCCTTAATGTATGATCCACACAGATTTCTGCCCCAGTCACATTCCATTCCGCTCTCCCAATTCCCTGTAACGTTAAGGCCTTGGTTTTGGGGATTCCACAGAATACACTGATGTCGGTCCTGCCAGACTCTGCACTTAACACCCTTATGCAAACATTCTGTCTCAAACACATGCCCTGCATATACCTTGCCCCCGGCCACAAATATATTTGCACATGAATCATTCCATTGAACCCATAACATGCGAGTCACTCCTGCTACTCTACTTATATAATTATAAACATACTTAAACATTCTCAAGTCAATTAGTCCATTTCCAACACTCCCTCCTCTGGAACAATGATCATTCTCATGTTCCACAATACCTAGAAAACATTTTGACTTGAAGAGGGAAAATAAACGTTTAATAATTTCACACCACCCTTGATGTGAATGAGACTGGGGAAAGAACCGTCCATCCGTTCTGTTCTGTTATATGCCAAAGGGATGCTAGTCTCCATGCCAGTCTCCTTCATCCTCATCCTCGGTTGTCAAAGCAAGACAGACGTTGAGCCTTGTACATAATTCATTGTACCGTATTATCCAGCAATCCATATGTAGTGATGCGCTTTGACATGAGGATTCTTGTAAAATGAAACCCCTACTATCCTGTACCCCCTCATGGTTGACCCAAATATCATCCAGTGGGCTCTTTAATAACCTCCCTCTTGGAGGGCACTAAAAGATAAGGTTTAAAGGAGGAAAATCCTGCCTAGACACTATAAATTGGAGCAGTACTCCCTCCCCTCACTCTGTGCTCTCCTCACTGCTCTCTCTCTCTTTCTCTCCTTTCCCTAAACATAATTAAAACAGTTGATAAATTATCCAACCCAAATTTAGAATGACACTCCTTAGTACTTTACATTGAGTCACTCGAATTCTCAACTTGGCACACACCGACACTGTTAGTATGTACATTTACAGACAGGGAAAATATATAGACACCATGTTCGGCCACCGTTTGTCCCTGTTTTATAGTTGCGAGTGACATGTTAATGACAGGTCGGTATCTCAATGCATTTTTTTACCTAAGTAACCATACATTTCCCAGTGTGTAGACCTCCAAAATCAACCTGATACTTCAAATAAAAAGATTAGGGCAACCCTAAATCAATTCCCGGGCACAGTTGACCACACCCCTTTCCCAGCACTCATCTTCTGGCGTATCTTCATTTTTTTCTTCTTCATATAGCGTTACAGTACATCTTCCCATCGACACATATGTAACTCATGCCTGTCACAGTTAATGGCCCTTGAGAATGTCCCAATTTCAATATCTAGGGAATAATCACATTTTCCCAAGCACACAAATCTCTCACCTGATCCGCCACGACTATTCTGTACAGGCCATTCTGTCTGGTCCATTTTCCCACCAGTGCACCAGCAGCATGATAGGAGTTTGAACGTGATCTCTCTCCATGCTCACTCCACATGCAGTCTTGGGACTCTTGTGGCACTCATGCCGCTCGTACACAGGTTTCTGGCTCGGACTCCGGTCTCAGTAGAAGTGGTGCCTGACGGCCTTAGTGAATGAGATTTTCGCCATTTCTTCAGCCGGTTAGGGGGGGTCACACTTACCAATTTTCTTAATAGAAAATTCCCAAAAAATGTCAAACAGCATACCATCACACTGTTGAAAACATTTTCCAAATTGGATTATACTCCCTTATCATACTGGCAACCTCACAGCAGAGTTACCAGGTCAGGGAGTTAGCAAGCTAACCCTTAGGGAGAAATCCCAACCTCACAGCAGAGTTACCAGGTCAGGGAGTTAGCAAGCTAACCCTTAGGGAGAAATCCCGACCATACAGCAGACCCAATCTGGTGAGATTTGTATCGAAAACAAAGTCAAAAGCAAGAACCAAAACAACAACAGCTATACACTTCTTCATATTATACTTAAATCTCACCCAATGTCGCTATCATTTCTAGTGTTATCAGGCCTCACCAGAAAGTCAGGTGTGGAAATTCTAATCAGTAATGAGGAGAGACAAGGTCAGTCACCAATCAGGATAATACTTTGTTCAAAACATATTAATATGCAGCCGGTGAGGCCGAGAACTCTGGCGTAGAAAGAGTACAAATATATGTAATAGCAAAGATACACCCTCTTAGTCTACATGACAAACAACAGATGTGTGGAATGGGTCAAAAGGTGAGACTTAATATATGAGAAAGGAGTATCCCCCAGCCAGATAGCATTTGCTGTTAAGACTGTTGTTATTGTATAGAAACCAGAGTTTGGCCCCTACTGTATGACAAGGTTCATCTCATCATTATCCATCCCTGAGCCATCTCTCCCTGGCACCTTACAGAACACAAACACCAACTCATTCTATGAAATGCATGCTGTAGGTTTTGTCACCAACCCATTCATAAATCAATTGTCAGCGGTAAGCTTCAGAGGCTCCTCTCAGTTCACACAGACTCAGATGAGAGAGTACAAATAGAAGCCTATTCTATTGCATAAAACAACCATTTGCCTAAACAGTATTAAACATAATCGTGTCATTTTTCTATCACACAGGACAAAGGTCATTCAACACCATTAACTGTTTTATTTCCCTTTTATTTCCCTGTACTTCAGAAACCATTTAAAAACATTTACATCATTCTGCATACCCAGTTTAAAACCAAATAAAAAAGACCCCACACAATAAATCAAACACGGTATTAACACCACTAACAAATATTCATAACCTGTGAGTTGTGTGTGTGCGTTCTGGTGTGTGTGGTAAAACGTAGGGCAAAAACAAAGAAACCAATGGCCAGGCCTTACTTATTTGGGAGCTCCCTTGACAACCAGATCTGGATACCTTTATACTTTATAAAACTGCTGAATTTCACGAGACAACAGTCTCGGGAAACATTTCAAAGAGCGAAATAATGACACCCCATCCTTTTCTGGAAGAGAAAATGTACATTTTGTTAGTATTTACTATACTACATCTTAATCAACAACCCACAAGTTTGAATTAAAAACAAAACATGATAATAATAAGTCCACTGTCCTCCCTCCAATCTTTAATGGTTTGTTTTTATCCACCCCAACGTTTATGTACCCCTTATTTAGCATGTACTACCCTTAGACATGGCCACATTTATCTCGCCACCGAGTCTAACGATTTTACTCCCGTATATAACTGGTCTCTCTTTCCCCCATGATTTTCCATATCCACCGCACGATAATGCCCTTCATGTTCATGAACAAAATGTTTAGAAGGTCATTTTAGGTTGGTAAACCCAATGCTGTCGCTTGACAGAATTGCTTCTTTAAAACTCTCCTAACAATTACTCACAATATTAACTCCACTCTAATTTCTCATGACCCCTCCTCCCTTTCGTCAATTCTATAAATTTGTTTCAGAGTAGGACAAACCTCAAATGTAAATCTATTTCAGAATAAGACGTACTCCCACTCCCTCTCCAGCACTCGACATCGTCAGTTTATTCATTTTTATGCACACCTGCCACTATCGTTATTGATTCTGTTCCAGGGTTTCATGTCTGTATGCTACTCGGGTTTCTTGTTTTGTTCCATGTGTCGTCGTTTATTGTACTTATCGTACCCGTTACAGTTACACACCCGTCGCCATGTAACATTATCTGGGTATTGTTACTGGTCCTATGGTCAGAGACTTGGGTAGTAGTCACATCGCTTTCGATTCTGCCCGTTACCTTGCTGTCGGAAATTCATCCTATTTCTCATCGTAAGGAATCAGTGATATTTGAGCGCAGGCATCTATTAGAAAGTTGTGTGTGAGACTTGGCCTCCTACATCTGCCTTCACATAGAAACTGTCATCTCAATGAACCACTATCGATCGAACCGAGGCCATATACAGCTATGTGAGAGTTTCCTGCCCCGCTACTTTCAAGATTGTTTGCTGCTGTTCTTTTGTCAAAGATGTAAACGCGTGAATCGCAGCATTCCCTCCTAATGCAGCGGGTGCAGTATGCTATAGTACAACCCTACACTCATTCTTCCAATGGGATTCTGTCGCCACTAAGCTTTGATGTTTTTTCGGTACATTTCCCTCCCTGTTTCTTTGTCTTACCTTGGCCGTTGAAGCCACTGTTACTGGCTTTCACTGTGGCGGAATTAACCCCACTGCACGACTGAGAAGTGAGCAGAATTAGATTCCACTCTCAAAGCCTCCTGCTCTATTTCATCCCAACGAAAATGTTGGTCCACTACCCCCACAAAGACGTTTTGATAACAGGTTTCAAACCTGCCATCAAAGCAGACGTACACATTCTATAAAGGTACTCACATACCCAGTCTTTTTGCTGCTGAGTACATCCACTAATTTTGATTTTATCTGTTAAAATATTTTGTTGATAGAATGCTGAAATCAAAACGCTGGTCTATTCAGCTTTTGATTTGTCTTTTTATGTCATTGTGCCAAGTCACAATTGCATTTCTGAATTCTTGGGGATAGGGCTGTCTACTGCCCCCGCTGGAGTAATTGCGTGCCCATAGTAAACATATATTTTTTTGGTCAAAAGTTGCTAATATATGCAAATAAAAAATATTATTGAATAGAAAACACTCTAAAGCTTCTAAAACCGTTTAAATTATGTCTGTATGTAAAGCAGAACTCTCAGGGCAGTCATTCTCTCAAACTCTCTCTTGTCATCAGAAAAGTTGGCCCAACTTTGACATCATCGCACCCACCCTTCCCAAGCACTTACAGGTCTGGGAACAGTCTCTCTGTCTTCAGCGCGATCTCAGCTTTCAATGGGGCTTCTCATTGTGAGAATTGCTCGCTCACGAGAGTTTTGGCGGGCCGAAACCTTTCGGTCACGCGACAAAAAACAGGTCACTTTTATGCGCGCTCTGCTCCGGTCCTGTCTTTTTTCCAAGATCGATTATACAATGCATGCGTTTCTGTTCGTCCTCACGATTGCTGTACACCTTTATAACATGTTAAAGCTTGATTATGAACTTAGTTTGATAAGTTTAGTCGACATATAATATGTAAGTTTGACGTTTTGGTGCGCATCCACTTGACTTTTGGCTACATTTCAACCGAAATGTGTCGTGTTTGAGAACCGAAAGACACAGACCGCAAAACTAAACACTGTTTTTGTTAAGTATAATTCCTTCCAGGTCTTCTGATGGAAGAACAGCAAAGGTAAGGGAATATTTATGTGGTAAAATTGGGTTTTGTGGACTCCAAGATAGAGGAGCCATAATGCTACTTTTTGAGCGCCGACTCATAGTATAGCCTAGTGAACGAAACCTGTAACGTTAAAAATAAATGTAACACAGTGATTGCATTCAGAAGAAGTGTATCTAACTATATATATGTAGAACATGCATATTTAGTCAAAGTTTATGATGTGTATTCCTTGTTAGCTGACGTTATCTGCCGGAGCTATCGTCATTTCTCAGGACATTTGAGTAGCATTTTTTGAATGATGCATGATTGTAAACAGAGATTTATGGGATATATATAGCATATTATTGAAAAAAACATACATGTACTGTGTAACATGTTATATTACTGTCATCTGATGAAGATTTCAAAAGGTTAGTGCATTATTTTTCTTTTAATCCTGCGTTTGTTGATTGCATATTTTTTTCAACTTGGCTATGCAAATTAGCTGTGTCTTCGGTGGTGGTTTGACATAAATATGTGCTATGTTTTCGCCGTAAAACATTTTAGAAATCTGACTTGCTGGGTAGACAAACAAGGTGTTTATCTTTCATTTGAGCCATTGGACTTGTTAATGTGTGGAGGTTAAATATTTTTAGGAATATTTTTGCGTTCTATGCGCCACCTTCCACCTGAACGTGGGGGGGGGGTGTTCCCAAATTGGAACCCTAGTCCCCTTCTGGTTAAATTGACATTCTCCATCAGCAGGGAATTTTATCCAGTTTGCTAAAAAAAAATCCATATTTGAGCCAAATTGGTAGAATGCTTGTCCACCTCTTTCAACAACCTCTATAGCTTTATTAAACTGTTCTTCCTCTAGCCCTCCTTTACAGGGAGAATCGAGGCTGCCATTTCAATAGTTATTGTTCTGACGCCTCTCCGACGGTGTCTAGAGTGTTTAGATTTCCTCACTCACGGCTCTAATACATGCCTTCTATTAACAATTTGCCAAAGTAGTGATACCCACTTCCCCGGAGTGTAGTTATGGTATATGTGCCTGTTAAGTGGTCACGACACTTGATACCTTGTATTAGAACCAATACTGAAGGTCTTCCAATTTACTACTGGAGAATACGGTTGACCTGATGTCTTATACCAGCGTTATGCCTCAAATATCACTGTTGTTGACACACAGGTAACCAAACTTCTTCACAGTTGTCATCCTATTTACACATAATCTAGGGCATAAACAAACCTCTCTCATTATTGCTACTTCTAACACACACAAATCATGTTCAAACAACACTCAAATATCTTCTTGCTTTTCTATCCGTGAATGTGGCTCTCCTGCAGAACTTATAGGAAACTTTTTATCACCATCCACATTTCCACTCACTGACAATGTTGAATCTTTAAGCACAGATATTCTCCACCGAACGCACTCCCTGCCTTTGTCCCTCTACATGGACTGCTGTTCTATGACCTATCGTACCAGTCCATGGATGTGCCAACATCTCCATATACCATATATACTACAGACACTTAAACAGACTCCAACCCCTAATCTAACTGTGCCCGCAGTGCTCCAGTCTAACCTATTAAACTCTCTGGAAAATGTGGCCAAAAGCCAGGGAAATGCAGAGCACCAAATTCAAATAAATTACTATAAAAATCTAACTTTCATTAAATCACACATGCACAGCAAATTAAAGCTACACTTGTTGTGAATCCAGCCAACATGTCAGATTTCAAAAAGGCTTTTTGGCGAAAGCCAACGATGCTATTATCTGAGGATAGCACCTCCGTAAACAAAGAGAGAAACCATATTTCAACCCTGCAGGCGCAACACAAAACGCAGAAATAAACATATAATTCATGCCTTACCTTTGACGAGCTTCTTTTGTTGGCACTCCAATATGTCCCATAAACATCACAAATGGTCCTTTTGTTTGATTAATTCCGTCGATATACAGTGGGGAGAACAAGTATTTGATCTACTGCCGATTTTGCATGTAGAGTGTTATGCAGGTGAATGAGGACCCAAAAGCGACTTAACGAAAACAGAGTCTTTATTCCAGTATAGACAAAAGCGATAATCCTGGATATATCTAGGTGAAAGCAAACACAGGAAAACTGAAATCCACTCGTCAGTAGAGAGGAATGACTGGAGACGCGACCACAGACTGCAGGTCGCTTCGGGAAGGCATCGGCCGTAGCTGACAATGACACCTGCTCACACGCAGCATCTGAAGAAGGTAAAACACGACAGGGCGGAACAAGGACACAGAACAGCGAACATCATACAAGGATCCGACAAGGACAGAAGCGGAAAACAGAGGGAGAAATAGGGACTCTAATCAGAGGGCAAAATAGGGGACAGGTGTGAAAAGAGTAAATGAGGTAGTTAGGAGAATGAGGAACAGCTGGGAGCAGGAACGGAACGATAGAGAGAGAGAGCGAGAGAGGGAGAGAGGGAGGGGGAGAGAGGGATAGAAAGAGGGAAAGAACCTAATAAGACCAGCAGAGGGAAACGAATAGAAGGGAAGCACAGAGACAAGACATGATAACCAATGACAAAACATGACATAGAGGTCTGTAATTTTTTATCATAGGTACAGTTCAACTGTGAGAGACGGAATCTAAAACAAAAATTCAGAAAATCACATTGTTTGATTTTTAAGTAATTAATTTGCATTTTATTGCATGAGATAAGTATTTGATACATCAGAAAAGCAGAACTTAATATTTGGTACAGAAATCTTTGTTTGCAATTATACAGATCATACATTTCCTGTAGTTCTTGACCAGGTTTGGCTTTGGGGTTTTGCCTGCTAAATAAGTTATGTTTATACTCACAGACATTATTCAAACAGTTTTAGAAACTTCAGAGTGTTTTCTATCCAAACCTACTAATAATATGCATATCTTATCTTCTGGTGCTGAGCAGTAGGCAGTTAAATTTGGGCATGCATTTTATCCGGACGTGAAAATACTACCCCATCACCAAGACGTTGAGGGGCTAAACTCTCCTATGTATGCAGTGCCCGCAGTGCTCCAGTCTAACCTATTAAGGGGCTAAACTCTCCTATGTATGCAGTGCCCGCAGTGCTCCAGTCTAACCTATTAAGGGGATAAACCCTCCTATGTATGCAGTGCCCTCAGTGCTCCAGTCTAACCTATTAAGGGGATAAACCCTCCTATGTATGCAGTGCCCGCAGTGCTCCAGTCTAACCTATTAAGGGGCTAAACTCTCCTATGTATGCAGTGCCTGCAGTGCTCCAGTCTAACCTATTAAGGGGATAAACCCTCCTAGGTATGCAGTGCCCTCAGTGCTCTAGTCTAGCCTATTAAGGGGCTAAACCCTCCTAGGTATGCAGTGCCCGCAGTGCTCCAGTCTAACCTATTAAGGGGCTAAACCCTCCTATGTATGCAGTGCCCGCAGTGCTCCAGTCTAACCTATTAAGGGGATAAACCCTCCTAGGTATGCAGTGCCCTCAGTGCTCTAGTCTAGCCTATTAAGGGGCTAAACTCTCCTAGGTATGCAGTGCCCGCAGTGCTCCAGTCTAACCTATTAAGGGGCTAAACCCTCCTATGTATGCAGTGCCCGCAGTGCTCCAGTCTAACCTATTAAGGGGATAAACCCTCCTAGGTATGCAGTGCCCTCAGTGCTCCAGTCTAACATATTAAGGGGCTAAACCCTCCTAGGTATGCAGTGCCCTCAGTGCTCTAGTCTAGCCTATTAAGGGGCTAAACCCTCCTAGGTATGCAGTGCCCTCAGTGCTCTAGTCTAGCCTATTAAGGGGCTAAACCCTCCTAGGTATGCAGTGCCCACAGTGGCTTGTGCCCACAGTTCCTTGTCTAACCTACCATGTCTAACCTACCTACTAACCTAAACTCTCCCAGGAAATTAAGTGATGTGGGTAATAAACTGTTCCTTCTCTCTTCATGTGACCTGACCTGACCTCGGCCACCATTCCTCACTAATCCACAGCTATCCACCCTCATCAGTGACCCCAAGCATGTGAAAGCCTTTACCCTTACTTAATAACATTCCAAGCCCCTGGCTCTTATCCAACCTCCATTCACCCCACGATATACATTCCTCCTACATATAAACATTAACTTCTGGTGTGATGAATAAAAACATATACCAATTTCATTTAAGGACCAAAAAATGTACAGCTGTGCCAAATAAATTGCAAAATAGTGAAGAGATTTTCTATTTACCTATTCCATGACACATGGTTTATGAATTGACATGCAAAAACAACTTCAGATTTTTCTATTTAAATTATTATACAAAATTATTGCAACCAATAGAATGTTATACAGTTGAAGTCGGAGGTTTGGAGGAAAAATAGGGGAGGCTTGCAAGCCGAAGAACACCATCCAAACCGTGAAGCAAATATATTGATGTTTTGTTCCTCAAGCCACTTAGTTATCACTTTCGCCTTATGGCAAGGTGCTCCATTATATTGGAACAGGCTTTGTTCGTCACCAAACTGTACCTGGATGGTTGGGAGAAGTTGCTCTCGGAGGATGTGTTGGTACCATTCTTTGAGTGGGTCCACTCCCTTGGCTAAGAGGCAACCCCACACATGAATGGTCTCAGGATGCTTTAGTGTTGGCATGACACAGGACTGATGGTAGCGCTCACCTTGTCTTCTCCAGACAAGCTTTTTTCCGGATGCCCCAAACAATCAGAAAGGGGATTCATCAGAGAAAAGGACTTTACCCCAGCAATCAGCATTTCAATCCCTGTACCTTTTGAAGAATATCAGTCTGTCCCTCATGTTTTTCCTGGAGATAAGTGGCTTTTTTGCTGCCCTTCTTGACACCAGGCCATCCTCCAAAAGTCTTCACCTCACTGTGTGTGCAGATGCGCTCACACCTGCCTGCTGCCATTCCTGAGCAAGCTCTGTACTGGTAGTGCCCCGATCCCGCAGCTGAATCAACTTTAGGAGACGGTCCTGGTGCTTGCTGGACTGTCTTGGGCGCCTTAAGCCTTCTTCACAACAATTGAACAGCTCTCCTTGAAGTTCTTGATGATCTGAAAAATTATTGATTTAGGTGCAATCTTACTGGCAGCAGTATCCTTGCCTGTGAAGCCCTTTTTGGGAGAAAGGGGGTCATGAGCAGCGGGAGAAAGGGGGTCATGAACAGTGGGAGAAAGGGGGTCATGAACAGTGGGAGAAAGGGGTTCATGAACAGTGGGAGAAAGCAGGTCACGAGCAGCGGGAGGAAGGGGGTCATGAGCAGCGGGAGAAATTGGGTCATGAACAGTGGGAGAAAGGGGGTCATGAGCAGCAGGAGAAAGGGGGTCATGAACAGTGGGAGAAAGGGGGTCATGAACAGTGGGAGAAAGGGGGTCATGAACAGCGGGAGAAAGGGGGTCATGAGCAGCGGGAGAAAGGGGGTCATGAACAGTGGGAGAAGGGGGTCATGAACAGTGGGAGAAAGGGGGTCATGAACAGTGGGAGAAAGGGGTCATGAACAGTGTGAGAAAGGGGGTCATGAACAGCGGGAGAAAGGGGGTCATGAACAGTGGGAGAAAGGGGGTCATGAGCAGCGGGAGAAAGGGGGTCATGAACAGTGGGAGAAAGGGGGTCATGAACAACGGGAGAAAGGGGGTCATGAGCAGCAGGAGAAAGGGGGTCATGAACAGTGGGAGAAAGGGGTTCATGAGCAGCGGGGAGAAAGGGGTCATGAGCAGCGGGAGAAAGGGGGTCATGAACAGCGGGAGAAAGGGGGTCATGAACAGCGGGAGAAAGCGGGGGGTCATGACCAGCGGGAGAAAGGGGTCATGAACAGTGGGAGAAAGGGGTTCATGAACAGCGGGAGAAAGGGGTCATGAGCAGCGGGAGAAAGGGGGTCATGAACAGCGGGAGAAAGGGGGTCATGAACAGCGGGAGAAAGGGGGTCATGACCAGCGGGAGAAAGGGGGTCATGAACAGTGGGAGAAAGGGGTTCATGAACAGCGGGAGAAAGGGGGTCATGAACAGCGGGAGAAAGGGGGAGAAAGCGGGAGGGGTCATGAACAGTGGGAGAAAGGGGGTCATGAACAGTGGGAGAAAGGGGGTCATGAGCAGCGGGAAAGGGGGTCATGAACAGCGGGAGAAAGGGGGTCATGAGCAGCGGGAGAAAGGGGGTCATGAGCAGCGGGAGAAAGGGGGTCATGAACAGCGGGAGAAAGGGGGTCATGAACAGCGGGAGAAAGGGGGTCATGAGCAGCGGGAGAAAGGGGGTCATGAACAGCGGGAGAAAGGGGGTCATGAACAGCGGGAGAAAGGGGGAGCAGCGGGAGAAAGGGGGTCATGAACAGCGGGAGAAAGGGGGTCATGAACAGCGGGAGAAAGGGGGTCATGAACAGCGGGAGAAAGGGGGTCATGAACAGCGGGAGAAAGGGGGTCATGACCAGCGGGAGAAAGGGGGTCATGAGCAGCGGGAGAAAGGGGGTCATGACCAGCGGGAGAAAGGGGTCATGACAGCGGGAGAAAGGGGGTCGGGAGCGGGAGAAAGGGGGTCATGAACAGCGGGAGAAAGGGGTCATGAACAGCGGGAGAAAGGGGTCATGAGCAGCGGGAGAAAGGGGGTCATGAACAGCGGGAGAAAGGGGGTCATGAACAGCGGGAGAAAGGGGGTCATGAACAGCGGGAGAAAGGGGGTCATGACCAGCGGGAGAAAGGGGGTCATGAACAGCGGGAGAAAGGGGGTCATGAACAGCGGGAGAAAGGGGGTCATGAACAGCGGGAGAAAGGGGGTCATGAACAGCGGGAGAAAGGGGGTCATGAACAGCGGGAGAAAGGGGTTCATGAACAGGTTTTTTTCATCTGGTTAGGCCATCATGATTTCTGGCTTCCTCATGAGTCATTTGTGTGTCTTAATTATTTTAAAGTCAGTACATATACTTCATTTTATTAACACAACCAATCGATTGGTCGAAAGAAAAGACTACTCGACCAAGATTTTTGTTGTTGTTGGATACAGCACTCGTAGAAATGCAGGAAATGAGCTTTAGATGCTATGCTGATTACATTCACCATTGAGGAACATGTTACATCCGTTTTGAGAAGGAGACCAAGGTGCAGTGTGGTAGGAGTACATTTTACTTTATTTTTAAAATGACACAAACAAAACACACCACGAACGTAAAGCTCTGTGGTGCTAAACAGCAACTACACAAAGACAAGATCCCACAAACTCAGGTGGAAAACAGGATGCCTAAGTATGATTCCCAATCAGAGACAACGATAGACATCTGCCTCTGATTGGGAACCATAGCCGGCCAACAAAGAAATAGAAAACTAGAATGCCCACCCAAATCACAACCTGACCTAACCAAAGAGAGAAATAAAAAGGCTCTCTAAGGTCAGGGAGTGACATAACAACTTTTTTAAATGAATAATTTAACAACTTCAACCAATCATATAATAATATATCAAAATCAATGTTTTTATGTACTAATTTGCTCACTTTGATACACATACCACCACCTACTGCCAATTAAGAAACTAAAAAACTCATGCCCATCATACAGGAATACTCATACTGTACATAGAGGCACTCACAGTGATTGACAGGGTGTGTGGGAGTGGTAAACCATGAATTCAGGGGAGGTGGGGTTGTGGTGGAAGGAGGGTGGTGAACGACTAGCAGAGCAGCTTAATGGAATCCATTTTTCCATTTAAATTGTAATTATCATTAAAACCGTGTTTGATTACCACAGTTTGAAAAACTCACAGTAAATACTGTCCAGCATCAACAAAAGTTAGCAGTCTGATGCAGGCTCAAAGTGGGTTTTGTTTTGTGTGATAACATGGTGGAAGGCAGTGACAGTGCTCGTGAGATTTTTCAGCCTTCTAGGAGGACCACATTTGAAGAATCGAAGAAAGGGGGCAACACTTCAAATCTCTTGAGTCATCTTTGTGACCACCACCCACTACTGTATAGCGAATGCAAGGTAAGTTATCTTTTAGCTCAATGCATGATGTGGGAACTTTGGAATGGGGGAAAATGTCCTGGTTTGTCTAACTTGCTAATAGCTTGTCAATAATGTAAACTGAAGCTTTCAGAGTTACCTACTCTTGTAAAAACACTACACGTTGTTCTGCTGATGTATGGGTCGTGTGTCTGCAGACTCTATTCGCCCATTACACACGATAACACGTTATGTAGTTTCGTCACTCAACCAACACATTTTGTTCATCCGTCAGTCGTCAACTTGGTTGTAAAAGTGTTCCAACAGGAGAAACACTATAGACTCCTATACAAGACTCCTCTACCAGACTCCTCTACCAGACTCCTCTACAAGACTCCTCTACCAGACTCCTATACAAGACTCCTATACAAGACTCCTCTACCAGACTCCTCTACCAGACTCCTCTACAAGACTCCTCTACCAGACTCCTATACAAGACTCCTATACAAGACTCCTCTACCAGACTCCTATACAAGACTCCTATACCAGACTCCTATACAAGACTCCTCTACAAGACTCCTCTACAAGACTCCTATACCAGACTCCTATACAAGACTCCTCTACCAGACTCCTATACAAGACTCCTCTACCAGACTCCTCTACAAGACTACTGTATATGTCAATTGTTGGGCTCATTGCAATTACTATCACTGTCTTCTTAAGACTACTTTTGTATGTATGTAAATTGTGCATGGGGTCATTGCATATACTCAAATGCAACGCAGAAGATAGACTGTGTGTGTGTGTCAGTGAGTGAATAATAATTATTATAATGTAACAACACCAATAATAATAAAAATACATTTGCTGTTCTCTTGTTTACAGAGTGGGCGTGCAGCAGGCAAACCCAGTGATGCTACTGGTCCCTCCTCATCTACAGTTGTGACACAGACACTCAAGCATTTAAAAGGCAGGCTGCTTATGTACCCACATCAAAACATGCTCAAGACCTCACTGCAGCCCTTTCATATTACATTGCAAAGGACATCATTCCATTTCAAATCGTTGAGAGGCCTGGCTTTCTGAGGCTGATGAAGGTTGCCGTGACTCACAACAAAGTGCCATTACGAACAATGTTTTCCAAGACTGAAATCCCAAACCTGTACAACCAGGATAAAGCTGATGTTGGAAAAAGTTTGGCTCATGGCAGATGGTTTGCTGCAACTACTGACCTCTGGACCAGTGAATGCGGTGGTGGTCAACCCTATATCAGCTTAACTATCCATTACCTCACCCCAGACTCCCAGACTGGCAACTGGAATCAAAGTGCCTGGAAACACAATTCTTCCCAGAAGATCACTCGGCTCACAACATCAGAGAGTTTTTTGAGAATATGCTGGAAGAGTGGGGGATCAACCAGAAAGACCTGTTCTGCATAACCACAGACAACGCAACAAACATGACCAAGGCTTTTGAAGAGTTCCCATATCTGTGGCTTTGGGTGCTTTGGCCATCATTTGAACCTGGCCATCTCAAAGGCTCTGAAAATTGGCCATCTCAAATGCTCTGAGAGTTGACACAGCAGTCAAGGCCTACGTCATCTGGTCCAAGGCTTCTCACGGAGCTGAAAGAGAAGGAGAGAACCGAGAAAAGCAAGCTGCCCTACACACAAGATGCTTGAGCGTTTCCTCAGCCAACAGCAGCCAGTCTGTGCGACAATGGCTGGAGAAAGAGGAACATGGCATCTGATGCCCAAGGATGCCGACATAAGTGTCATGGAGCAACTGTGCCAGCTCCTTGAACCTCTGGTTCGGATCAATCCCTGACCAAGGAGATGAAAAGGATACGGAGCCATCCCTGACCAAGGAGATGAAAAGGATACGGAGCCATCCCTGATCAAGGAGAGGAAAAGGATACGGAGCCATCCCTGACCAAGGAGATGAAAAGGATACGGAGCCATCCCTGACCAAGGAGATGAAAAGGATATGGAGCCATCCCTGACCAAGGAGATGAAAAGGATACGGAGCCATCCCTGACCAAGGAGATGAAAAAGATACGGAGCCATCCCTGACCAAGGAGATGAAAAGGATACGGAGCCATCCCTGACCAAGGAGAGGAAAAGGATACGGAGCCATCCCTGACCAAGGAGATGAAAAGGATACGGAGCCATCCCTGACCAAGGAGAGGAAAAGGATACGGAGCCATCCCTGACCAAGGAGAGGAAAAGGATACGGAGCCATCCCTGACCAAGGAGAGGAAAAGGATACGGAGCCATCCCTGACCAAGGAGAGGAAAAGGATACGGAGCCATCCCTGACCAAGGAGAGGAAAAGGATACGGAGCCATCCCTGACCAAGGAGATGAAAAGGATACGGAGCCATCCCTGACCAAGGAGATGAAAAGGATACGGAGCCATCCCTGACCAAGGAGATGAAAAGGATATGGAGCCATCCCTGACCAAGGAGATGAAAAGGATACGGAGCCATCCCTGACCAAGGAGATGAAAAGGATACGGAGCCATCCCTGACCAAGGAGAGGAAAAGGATACGGAGCCATCCCTGACCAAGGAGATGAAAAGGATACGGAGCCATCCCTGACCAAGGAGATGAAAAGGATACGGAGCCATCCCTGACCAAGGAGATGAAAAGGATATGGAGTCATCCCTGACCAGGGAGAGGAAAAGGATATGGAGCCATCCCTGACCAAGGAGATGAAAAGGATATGGAGCCATCCCTGACCAGGGAGAGGAAAAGGATACGGAGCCATCCCTGACCAAGGAGATGAAAAGGGTAATGAGAGAAGACCTTAAAAACAGATACACAGAGAAGGCAAAGAGAGTCATCCACATGGCTTGTTTCATTGACCCCCGCCTCAAAAGGAGCTTTTTAGATGAGCCTGAGGCTGCAAAAGTTGACACTGACAGCTGTGTCCAGGAGGCCTTGAAGCTGACAGCTGTACAAGTCAGGGAAGAACCACAAAGCACCAGCAGCACCTCCACCACCAACACCCCCAGGGGAAAGGCCTGGCTCGGTTGCTGAGAAGGATTACCTCAACAATCAGCAGAGAGGTGAAGAGGATCAGATTCCGACCACCCCAGAAGACAGAGTGAAAGAAGAGATCAAGGTCTACCTGTCTCTGCCACCCATTCCAGAAGACAGAAAGAAGAGATCAAGGTCTACCTGTCTCTCCACATTGGTGTGGTGGAGGGGCCATGTATCAGAGCTGCCTCACCTTGCCACGGTTGCCAGGAAGCTTTTGTGCATCCCAGCAACCAGCGTGCCATCAGTGTTCAGTGCCAGCGGGCACATTGTCTCCCCTCGCAGACCACTACTTAAACCAGACAAAGTAAATATGCTGACATTTTTACATTTCAATCTCAAGTGAACAAAGATGACGGTTGTTAGGCCAGCAGCACCTTATTTCTTCATGAAGGAGAGAACAGACATACAATCAGTGCTGTTCATTTGATTTGTTTACATATTTTGTGTTATCTTAATGTCAACACCTGCACATTTGATTTGCTTACTTAAGGTTGTGTTCATTTAAACCTGCACTAAGGAAACGTTTACCTCTCATGGCCACATGGTGCCATCTTTAATGTTCATGTTATTATTTTAGTGTTTATGCACACAAAAAGTGTGTAGTGCTGCTAATTGTTTTTGTTGTTTGTTGGTTTTCAATATAAAACCTGGTGATATGATTTCAGTGTGTCAGTACTTTCTGAACATTTCCTGAACATTTGAACAATACCGCGATAATACTGATAACCGTGATCATTTTGGTCACTATAATCATCTCGAGAATCTACACACACTACTTTATGGGGTGAATATCCTTATCGCCCGCCTTGCATAGAAACTCGCAGGTAGAGGGAAGAAGAGAGAGGGAGAAGCAGGGGGATACAGGGAGAGAGGGAGAAAAATCCACTCCTGCTATCAGAGTCTAGAGCAGAGCATGGTCCCCTCCCTCAACCAGCTGCTGCTGCCTGCCTGGCTGCCTAGTGCTACTGAGGCTGAGTGAACCAACCCCAAACAATCTCTTACCCACACACACACACACACACACACACACACACACACACACACACACACACACACACACACACACACACACACACACACACACACACACACACACACACACACACACACACACACACACACACACACACACACACACACACACACACACTACTACTGGAGACCGTGCAGAACTTTGGCGGCACGGCCTTTGGCGCTCCATTAAAAGGGCAAAATGCCAGAGAATAGGGAGATGTCCTAGATATAACATATTTTCTTTCTCTGGGACCAACAAATGAGGACAGCACAGCTGGCTGCTCAGAGCACAGCCTGCCTGGAGACACGCACACACAGGGAGACACACACAGAGAGACACACACACACACCCAGGGAGAGACACACACACACAGGGAGACACACACAGGGAGACACACACACACACATGGAGACACAGAGAGTTTCACACAATTAAACTTGTGCACACACACATTGTATGACTTTGTAAGTTAATGTTTTCTCATATCATTAGCTATTTCCCCCGAATGGAAGATGATGATGAAACAAATGATATGATCTTTGGATAGTTTTTATTGCTTTGGAAAAATAAGACAGTCACTCAAATCTCTGCATATTATCTATGGACTTTATTTAAGAAAGGTAGGGACAAAGCAATAAGGTGTGTGTGTGTTTATCAGTCTGGCTGCCACCTGCGAGATGCTCTCATTTCCTCTCTGCCTGCAGATCGAATGAAACCATTAAGTAAGAAGACAGCAATGAACCCTCTGGTCTGCTGCATCTCCCATTACCACAGGAAGTGTGTGTGCGTGTGTCTATCTGATTGTGTGAAGCGGTCTCTGCCCGTATGTCTACTGTCAGTCAGTCAGTGGATCTCCAAGTTTATTGTTTATGTCTGTGTCACTTTTACTGTCCTCTCTCTACTCTCTCTCTACCTCTCTACTCTCTACTCTCTCTCTACCTCTACTCTCTCTACTCTCTCTCTACCTCTCGACTCTCTCTCTACTCTCTCTCTACCTCTACTCTCTCTACTCTCTACTCTCTCTCTCTACTCTCTCTCTACTCTATCTCTACCTCTACTCTCTCCACTCTCTCTCTACCTCTACTCTTTCTACCTCTCTACTCTCTCTCTACCTCTGGACTCTCTCTCTACTATTTCTCTACTCTCTCTCTACCTCTCGACTCTCTCTACTCTCTCTCTACCCTCTCTACCTCTATACTCTCTCTCTACCTCTATACTCTTTCTCTACCTCTCTCTACTCTCTCTACCTATCTACTCTACCTCTACTCTCGCTACCTCTACTCGTTCTACCTCTCTACTCTCTCTCTACTCTCTCTACTCTCTCTCTACCTCTCTACTCTCTCTCTACCTCTCTACTATCTCTCTACCTCTACTCTCTCTCTACCTCTCTACTCTCTCTCTACCGCTCTACTCTCTCTCTAATCTCTCTCTACTCTCTCTACCTATCTACTCTACCTCTACTCTCGTTATCTCTACTCTCTCTACCTCTCTACTCTCTCTCTCTACCTCTCTACTCTCTCTCTACCTCTCTACTCTCTCTATACTCTCTCTACCTCTACTCTCTCTACCTCTACTCATTCTACCTCTACTTTCTCTCTCTACCCCTCTACTCTCTCTCTACTCTCTCCCTCTCTACTCTCTCTCTACCTCTACTCTTTACCTCTCTATCTACTCTCTCTAACTCTCTCTCTACCTCTCTACTCTCTCTCTACCTCTCTACTCTCTCTCTCTCTCTATCTCTACTCTCTCTCTACTCTCTCTACCTCTACTCTTTCTACCTCTCTCCTCTCTCTCTCTACCTCTCTACTCTCTCTCTCTATCCTCTCTACTCTTTACCTCTCTATGTACTCTCTCTAACTCTCTCTTTACCTCTATACTCTCTCTCTACACTCTCTACCTCTCTACTCTTTACCTCTCTATCTACTCTCTCTAACTCTCTCTTTACCTCTATACTCTCTCTCTACACTCTCTACCTCTCTACTCTTTACCTCTCTATCTACTCTCTCTAACTCTCTCTTTACCTCTATACTCTCTCTCTACCGCTTTACTCTCTCTTTACTCTATCTACTCTCTCTCTACTTTCTCTTTCTACTCTCTCTACTCTCTTTCTACTCTCTCTCTACTCTCTCTCTACTCTCTCTCTCTACCTCTACTCTCTCTCTACTCTCTCTACTCTGCTCTCTCTTTCTAGCGGAGGTGTACATTGGCATGGGAAAGCCTGCGGAGGCTACGGCCTGTACACAGGAGGCTGCCAACCTGTTCCCCATGTCCCACAACGTGCTGTTCACGCGGGGCCAGGTGGCTGAGCTGCGGGGTAATGTGGACGAGGCCAAACGCTGGTATGAGGAGGCCCTCTCCATCAGCCCCACCCACGTCAAGACCATGCAGAGACTGGTGAGTCTCTCTTCTATCTATCTCTCTCCATCAGCCCCACCCACGTCAAGACCATTCATAGACTTGGTGAGTCCTGACTCATGACTCGACACCAACTCGACCAGCAGTCACTTGAACTTGGACTCAGAAAGTCTTCTTCCTTTGCATAATTCAACATGTTAGCTACAACAGCAAATTAGCTACAACAGCAAACAGTATAAAGGACTCAGACTGGACTTGGGACTACAGTATAAAGGACTCAGACTGGACTTGGGACTACACTATAAAGGACTCAGACTGACTGGACTTGGGACTACAGTATAAAGGACTCAGACTGGACTTGGGACTACAGTATAAAGGACTCAGACTGGACTTGGGACTACAGTATAAAGGACTCAGACTGGACTTGGGACTACAGTATAAAGGACTCAGACTGGACTTGGGACTACAGTATAAAGGACTCAGACTGGACTTGGGATTACACTATAAAGGACTCAGACTGGATTTGGGACCACAGTATAAAGGACTCAGACTGGACTTGGGACTACAGTATAAAGGACTCAGACTGGACTTGGGACTACAGTATAAAGGACTCAGACTGGACTTGGGACTGCAGTATAAAGGACTCAGACTGGACTTGGGACTACAGTATGAAGGACTCAGACTGGACTTGGGACTACAATATAAAGGACTCAGACTGGACTTGGGACTACAGTATAAAGGACTCAGACTGGACTTGGGACTACAATATAAAGGACTCAGACTGGACTTGGGACTACAGTATAAATGACTCAGACTGGATTTGGGACTACAGTATGAAGGACTCAGACTGGACTGGACTTGGGACTACAGTATAAAGGACTCAGACTGGACTTGGGACTAAAGGACTCAGAGTATAAAGGACTCAGACTGGACTTGGGACTACAGTATAAAGGACTCAGACTGGACTTGGGACTACAGTATAAAGGACTCAGACTGGACTTGGGACTACAGTATAAAGGACTCAGACTGGACTTGGGACTACAGTATAAAGGACTCAGACTGGACTTGGGACTGCAGTATAAAGGACTCAGACTGGACTTGGGACTACAGTATGAAGGACTCAGACTGGACTTGGGACTACAATATAAAGGACTCAGACTGGACTTGGGACTACAGTATAAAGGACTCAGACTGGACTTGGGACTACAGTATAAAGGACTCAGACTGGACTTGGGACTGCAGTATAAAGGACTCAGACTGGACTTGGGACTACAGTATGAAGGACTCAGACTGGACTTGGGACTACAATATAAAGGACTCAGACTGGACTTGGGACTTGGGACTCAGACTGGAGTACTAAAGGACTCAGACTGGACTTGGGACTACAGTATAAAGGACTCAGACTGGACTTGGGACTACAGTATAAATGACTCAGACTGGACTTGGGACTACAGTATGAAGGACTCAGACTGGACTTGGGACTACAGTATAAAGGACTCAGACTGGACTTGGGACTACAGTATAAAGGACTCAGACTGGACTTGGGACTACAGTATAAAGGACTCACTTGGGACTGAACTTGGGACTACAGTATAAAGGACTCAGACTGGACTTGGGACTACAGTATAAATGACTCAGACTGGACTTGGGACTACAGTATGAAGGACTCAGACTGGACTTGGGACTACAGTATAAAGGACTCAGACTGGACTTGGGACTACAGTATAAAGGACTCAGACTGGACTTGGGACTACAGTATAAAGGACTCAGACTGGACTTGGGACTACAGTATAAAGGACTCAGACTGGACTTGGGACTACAGTATAAAGGACTCAGACTGGACTTGGGACTGCAGACTGGATAAAGGACTCAGACTGGACTTGGGACTACAGTATGAAGGACTCAGACTGGACTATAAAGGACTCAGACTGGACTTGGGACTACAGTATAAAGGGACTGGACTTGGGACTACAGTATAAAGGACTCAGACAATATAAAGGACTCAGACTGGACTTGGGACTACAGTATAAAGGACTCAGACTGGACTTGGGACTACAGTATAAAGGACTCAGACTGGACTTGGGACTGCAGTATAAAGGACTCAGACTGGACTTGGGACTACAGTATGAAGGACTCAGACTGGACTTGGGACTACAATATAAAGGACTCAGACTGGACTTGGGACTACAGTATAAAGGACTCAGACTGGACTTGGGACTACAGTATAAAGGACTCAGACTGGACTTGGGACTACAGTATAAATGACTCAGACTGGACTTGGGACTACAGTATGAAGGACTCAGACTGGACTTGGGACTACAGTATAAAGGACTCAGACTGGACTTGGGACTACAGTATAAAGGACTCAGACTGGACTTGGGACTACAGTATAAAGGACTCAGACTGGACTTGGGACTACAGTATAAAGGACTCAGACTGGACTTGGGACTACAGTATAAAGGACTCAGACTGGACTTGGGACTGCAGTATAAAGGACTCAGACTGGACTTGGGACTACAGTATAAAGGACTCAGACTGGACTTGGGACTACAGTATGAAGGACTCAGACTGGACTTGGGACTACAATATAAAGGACTCAGACTGGACTTGGGACTACAGTATAAAGGACTCAGACTGGACTTGGGACTACAGTATAAAGGACTCAGACTGGACTTGGGACTACAGTATAAAGGACTCAGACTGGACTTGGGACTACAGTATGAAGGACTCAGACTGGACTTGGGACTAAAGGACTCAGACTGGACTTGGGACTACAGTAAGGACTCAGACTGGACTTGGGACTGCAGTATAAAGGACTCAGACTGGACTTGGGACTACAGTGGACTTGGGAAGGACTCAGACTGGACTTGGGACTACAATATAAAGGACTCAGACTGGACTTGGGACTACAGTATAAAGGACTCAGACTGGACTTGGGACTACAATATAAAGGACTCAGACTGGACTTGGGACTACAGTATAAATGACTCAGACTGGACTTGGGACTACAGTATGAAGGACTCAGACTGGACTTGGGACTACAGTATAAAGGACTCAGACTGGACTTGGGACTACAGTATAAAGGACTCAGACTGGACTTGGGACTACAGTATAAAGGACTCAGACTGGACTTGGGACTACAGTATAAAGGACTCAGACTGGACTTGGGACTACAGTATAAAGGACTCAGACTGGACTTGGGACTGCAGTATAAAGGACTCAGACTGGACTTGGGACTACAGTATGAAGGACTCAGACTGGACTTGGGACTACAATATAAAGGACTCAGACTGGACTTGGGACTACAGTATAAAGGACTCAGACTGGACTTGGGACTACAGTATAAAGGACTCAGACTGGACTTGGGACTGCAGTATAAAGGACTCAGACTGGACTTGGGACTACAGTATGAAGGACTCAGACTGGACTTGGGACTACAGTATATCAGACTGGAGGACTCAGACTGGACTTGGGACTACAGTATAAAGGACTCAGACTGGACTTGGGACTACAGTATAAAGGACTCAGACTGGACTTGGGACTACAGTATAAATGACTCAGACTGGACTTGGGACTACAGTATGAAGGACTCAGACTGGACTTGGGACTACAGTATAAAGGACTCAGACTGGACTTGGGACTACAGTATAAAGGACTCAGACTGGACTTGGGACTACAGTATAAAGGACTCAGACTGGACTTGGGACTACAGTATAAAGGACTCAGACTGGACTTGGGACTACAGTATAAATGACTCAGACTGGACTTGGGACTACAGTATAAAGGACTCAGACTGGACTTGGGACTACAGTATGAAGGACTCAGACTGGACTTGGGACTACAATATAAAGGACTCAGACTGGACTTGGGACTACAGTATAAAGGACTCAGACTGGACTTGGGACTACAGTATAAAGGACTCAGACTGGACTTGGGACTACAGTATAAAGGACTCAGACTGGACTTGGGACTGCAGTATAAAGGACTCAGACTGGACTTGGGACTACAGTATGAAGGACTCAGACTGGACTTGGGACTACAATATAAAGGACTCAGACTGGACTTGGGACTACAGTATAAAGGACTCAGACTGGACTTGGGACTACAGTATAAAGGACTCAGACTGGAAAGGACTCAGACTGGACTTGGGACTGCAGTATAAAGGACTCAGACTGGACTTGGGACTACAGTATGAAGGACTCAGACTGGACTTGGGACTACAATATAAAGGACTCAGACTGGACTTGGGACTACAGTATAAAGGACTCAGACTGGACTTGGGACTACAGTATAAAGGACTCAGACTGGACTTGGGACTACAGTATAAATGACTCAGACTGGACTTGGGACTACAGTATGAAGGACTCAGACTGGACTTGGGACTACAGTATAAAGGACTCAGACTGGACTTGGGACTACAGTATAAAGGACTCAGACTGGACTTGGGACTACAGTATAAAGACTATAAAGGACTCAGACTGGACTTGGGACTACAGTATAAAGGACTCAGACTGGACTTGGGACTACAATATAAAGGACTCAGACTGGACTTGGGACTACAGTATAAATGACTCAGACTGGACTTGGGACTACAGTATAAAGGACAGTATGAAGGACTCAGACTGGACTTGGGACTACAGTATAAAGGACTCAGACTGGACTTGGGACTACAGTATAAAGGACTCAGACTGGACTTGGGACTACAGTATAAAGGACTCAGACTGGACTTGGGACTACAGTATAAAGGACTCAGACTGGACTTGGGACTACAGTATAAAGGACTCAGACTGGACTTGGGACTGCAGTATAAAGGACTCAGACTGGACTTGGGACTACAGTATGAAGGACTCAGACTGGACTTGGGACTACAATATAAAGGACTCAGACTGGACTTGGGACTACAGTATAAAGGACTCAGACTGGACTTGGGACTACAGTATAAAGGACTCAGACTGGACTTGGGACTGCAGTATAAAGGACTCAGACTGGACTTGGGACTACAGTATGAAGGACTCAGACTGGACTTGGGACTACAATATAAAGGACTCAGACTGGACTTGGGACTACAGTATAAAGGACTCAGACTGGACTTGGGACTACAGTATAAAGGACTCAGACTGGACTTGGGACTACAGTATAAATGACTCAGACTGGACTTGGGACTACAGTATGAAGGACTCAGACTGGACTTGGGACTACAGTATAAAGGACTCAGACTGGACTTGGGACTACAGTATAAAGGACTCAGACTGGACTTGGGACTACAGTATAAAGGACTCAGACTGGACTTGGGACTACAGTATAAAGGACTCAGACTGGACTTGGGACTACAGTATAAAGGACTCAGACTGGACTTGGGACTGCAGTATAAAGGACTCAGACTGGACTTGGGACTACAGTATGAAGGACTCAGACTGGACTTGGGACTACAATATAAAGGACTCAGACTGGACTTGGGACTACAGTATAAAGGACTCAGACTGGACTTGGGACTACAGTATAAAGGACTCAGACTGGACTTGGGACTACAGTATAAATGACTCAGACTGGACTTGGGACTACAGTATGAAGGACTCAGACTGGACTTGGGACTACAGTATAAAGGACTCAGACTGGACTTGGGACTACAGTATAAAGGACTCAGACTGGACTTGGGACTACAGTATAAAGGACTCAGACTGGACTTGGGACTACAGTATAAAGGACTCAGACTGGACTTGGGACTACAGTATAAAGGACTCAGACTGGACTTGGGACTGCAGTATAAAGGACTCAGACTGGACTTGGGACTACAGTATGAAGGACTCAGACTGGACTTGGGACTACAATATAAAGGACTCAGACTGGACTTG
The DNA here is from genome assembly GCF_021184085.1 of Oncorhynchus gorbuscha. Classification (NCBI taxonomy): domain Eukaryota; kingdom Metazoa; phylum Chordata; class Actinopteri; order Salmoniformes; family Salmonidae; genus Oncorhynchus; species Oncorhynchus gorbuscha. The sequence goes on along the minus strand of NC_060182.1, from coordinate 78,406,857 downwards.
GGACTACAGTATAAAGGACTCAGACTGGACTTGGGACTACAGTATAAAGGACTCAGACTGGACTTGGGACTGCAGTATAAAGGACTCAGACTGGACTTGGGACTACAGTATGAAGGACTCAGACTGGACTTGGGACTACAATATAAAGGACTCAGACTGGACTTGGGACTACAGTATAAAGGACTCAGACTGGACTTGGGACTACAGTATAAAGGACTCAGCCTGGACTTGGGACTACAGTATAAATGACTCAGACTGGACTTGGGACTACAGTATGAAGGACTCAGACTGGACTTGGGACTACAGTATAAAGGACTCAGACTGGACTTGGGACTACAGTATAAAGGACTCAGACTGGACTTGGGACTACAGTATAAAGGACTCAGACTGGACTTGGGACTACAGTATAAAGGACTCAGACTGGACTTGGGACTACAGTATAAAGGACTCAGACTGGACTTGGGACTGCAGTATAAAGGACTCAGACTGGACTTGGGACTACAGTATGAAGGACTCAGAGACTGGACTTGGGACTACAATATAAAGGACTCAGACTGGACTTGGGACTACAGTATAAAGGACTCAGACTGGACTTGGGACTACAATATAAAGGACTCAGACTGACTGGACTTGGGACTACAGTATAAAGGACTCAGACTGGACTTGGGACTACAGTATAAAGGACTCAGACTGGACTTGGGACTACAGTATGAAGGACTCAGACTGGACTTGGGACTACAGTATAAAGGACTCAGACTGGACTTGGGACTACAGTATAAAGGACTCAGACTGGACTTGGGACTACAGTATGAAGGACTCAGACTGGACTTGGGACAGTATAAAGGACTCAGACTGGACTTTGGGACTACAGTATGAAGGACTCAGACTGGACTTGGGACTACAGTATAAAGGACTCAGACTGGACTTGGGACTACAATATAAAGGACTCAGACTGACTGGACTTGGGACTACAGTATAAAGGACTCAGACTGGACTTGGGACTACAGTATAAAGGACTCAGACTGGACTTGGGACTACAGTATAAAGGACTCAGACTGGACTTGGGACTACAGTATGAAGGACTCAGACTGGACTTGGGACTACAGTATGAAGGACTCAGACTGGACTTGGGACTACAGTATAAAGGACTCAGACTGGACTTGGGACTACAATATAAAGGACTCAGACTGGACTTGGGACTACAGTATAAAGGACTCAGACTGGACTTGGGACTACAATATAAAGGACTCAGACTGACTGGACTTGGGACTACAGTATAAAGGACTCAGACTGGACTTGGGACTACAGTATAAAGGACTCAGACTGGACTTGGGACTACAGTATGAAGGACTCAGACTGGACTTGGGACTACAGTATAAAGGACTCAGACTGGACTTGGGACTACAGTATAAAGGACTCAGACTGGACTTGGGACTACAGTATGAAGGACTCAGACTGGACTTGGGACTACAGTATGAAGGACTCAGACTGGACTTGGGACTACAGTATAAAGGACTCAGACTGGACTTGGGACTACAATATAAAGGACTCAGACTGACTGGACTTGGGACTACAGTATAAAGGACTCAGACTGGACTTGGGACTACAGTATAAAGGACTCAGACTGGACTTGGGACTACAGTATAAAGGACTCAGACTGGACTTGGGACTACAGTATGAAGGACTCAGACTGGACTTGGGACTACAGTATGAAGGACTCAGACTGGACTTGGGACTACAGTATAAAGGACTCAGACTTGAACTTGGACTCTAATTATATGGCGTTTGACTCAACTTTAATAGATCACTGCCTCACAGTCCCATAGCTCCCATAGATGGAGTCTCAGGTCATACAGTGAAGTGGTGCAGACAAAGAGGGAAAGCTTATTGTAACAGTGTAAACCTCCATGGACCTGGAAAGAGAATGAGAGAGGGAGACCATGAAGAAAGCAGTAGAAGTTCTTGGACCATTACCTGCTGCATTAACACCATTAAGAGTTTGCTGACTGCTACTGCTGCTGCCAGTGTGTTGTGTCGTCGGTACCTTCTCAGTAGAAATAGTGCTAGCTACATCTAATAACTTACACAGCGTAAAGCTCGGTGATATGGACAAATATATGGACAAACAATCATATTGTGATAAATTGCCTGAATTGATGGATAGCGATAAATAGAACTTCAAGTTTATATCAATCAATCACATGTATTTATAAAGCCCTTCTTACATCAGCCGATGTCACAAAGTGCTGTACAGAAACCCAGCCTAAAACCCCAAACAGCAAGCAATGCAGATGTAGAAGCACGGTGGTTAGGAAAAACTCCCTAGAAAGGCCAGAACCCAGGAAGAAACCTAGTGTCACACCCTGACCATAGTTTGCTTTGTATGTTTCTATGTTTTGTTTGGTCAGGGTGAAACCCCGAACAGCAAGCAATGCAGGTGTAGAAGCACGGTCACCCGCATTAGCAAACTCATTTAATTTCAAAATTCACAATTCTCTAGTATAAGCTACTTATCGTAATGAACGGTACCAGCAAAATGCCTGCGATAAGTGATCGGTGTGGATCATTTTCGGTTTATCGTCCCATCTAGTACATCGGCATCAAACCACTGGTCTGGTCCCAAAAACCTAAAACATTTGACTCCGCTGCTGGAGCCAACAGCTCAACTGATACCACTGCAACCATATCTGTCAAGTGGTGGTTGGTTCCTACCTACCACATAAACCCAGCTAGCTAGCGACCGTCAATGGGGCCGCAGGTACTACAGCAACAGTACCCAAGCTTTTCCATTCCAGGAATCACCAAATCACTGTTTAAAGAAATGTTTCCAAAAGACAAAAGCTGTCCAGTTGTGTGAATGATTCTACAATGTTTTTAGGGTGCAAAACATTTTTTTAATCTGTTTTTATGAGAGATGTGGCCACTTTCGTTTGATTCCCACTGCTTCAATTGAAGGTAGTTGCGATACTCTGTTGTGGTAAAACCACACGTGGTTGTTATGAGAATGACAACATACTGGCTAATGCTGGCTTCAACTTGGCGTTCCATACAAATCCTTTCATTACAAAATGATCCTGCTTTTTGGTCACTTTCTCATTATAAAAAGTGCAATGGTGAGATTGCTTTATTATGTGTGCCTGCTTTGGCCACATAGGCTACAGAAAAATCGCCATGCATGCATCTAATTTATTTAGTCAGGCAAGTCCACGTTTTTTGACCCTTGTCCTCGAGTACCCCCAACAGTACACATTTTCATTACATTTACATTTACATTTAAGTCATTGTAACCCTGGACAAGCACGTCGGATACAACTTCTCAAATAATCATCAAGCCCTCAATGAATTAAATGAGGTGTGTTTGTACAGGGCTACAACGACAATGTGTTCTGTTGGGGGTACTGGAGGACCAGGGTTTGTGTACTGTTGGGGGTACTGGAGGACCAGGGTTTGTGTACTGTTGGGGGTACTGGAGGACCAGGGTTTGTGAACTGTTGGGGGAACTGGAGGACCAGGGTTTGTGTACTGTTGGGGGAACTGGAGGACCAGGGTTTGTGTACTGTTGGGGGAACTGGAGGACCAGGGTTTGTGAACTGTTGGGGGAACTGGAGGACCAGGGTTTGTGTACTGTTGGGGGAACTGGAGGACCAGGGTTTGTGTACTGTTGGGGGTACTGGAGGACCAGGGTTTGTGAACTGTTGGGGGAACTGGAGGACCAGGGTTTGTGTTCTGCTGGGGGTACTGGAGGACCAGGGTTTGTGAACTGTTGGGGGAACTGGAGGACCAGGGTTTGTGTACTGTTGGGGGTACTGGAGGACCAGGGTTTGTGAACTGTTGGGGGAACTGGAGGACCAGGGTTTGTGTTCTGTTGGGGGTACTGGAGGACCAGGGTTTGTGAACTGTTGGGGGAACTGGAGGAGCAGGGTTTGTGTACTGTTGGGGGAACTGGAGGACCAGGGTTTGTGTACTGTTGGGGTACTGGAGGACCAGGGTTTGTGAACTGTTGGGGGAACTGGAGGACCAGGGTTTGTGTTCTGTTGGGGGTACTGGAGGACCAGGGTTTGTGTTCTGTTGGGGGTACTGGAGGACCAGGGTTTGTGAACTGTTGGGGGAACTGGAGGACCAGGGTTTGTGAACTGTTGGGGGAACTGGAGGACCAGGGTTTGTGTACTGTTGGGGTACTGGAGGACCAGGGTTTATGTACTGTTGGGGTACTGGAGGACCAGGGTTTGTGTACTGTTGGGGGTACTGGAGGACCAGGGTTTGTGAACTGTTGGGGGAACTGGAGGACCAGGGTTTGTTTACTGTTGGGGTACTGGAGGACCAGGGTTTATGTACTGTTGGGGTACTGGAGGACCAGGGTTTGTGTACTGTTGGGGGTACTGGAGGACCAGGGTTTGTGTACTGTTGGGGTACTGGAGGACCAGGGTTTGTGTACTGTTGGGGGTACTGGAGGACCAGGGTTGGGCTGTTGGGGTACTGGAGGACCAGGGTTTATGTAATGTTGGGGGTACTGGAGGACCAGGGTTTGTGTACTGTTGGGGGTACTGGAGGACCAGGGTTGGGCTGTTGGGGTACTGGAGGACCAGGGTTTATGTACTGTTGGGGTACTGGAGTACCAGGGTTTGTGTACTGTTGGGGGTACTGGAGGACCAGGGTTTATGTAATGTTGGGGGTACTGGAGGACCAGGGTTTGTGTACTGTTGGGGTACTGGAGGACCAGGGTTTGTGTACTGTTGGGGGTACTGGAGGACCAGGGTTGGGCTGTTGGGGTACTGGAGGACCAGGGTTTATGTAATGTTGGGGGTACTGGAGGTCCAGGGTTTGTGTACTGTTGGGGGTACTGGAGGACCATGGTTGGGCTGTTGGGGGTACTGGAGGACCAGGGTTGGGCTGTTGGGGGTACTGGAGGACCAGGGTTGGGCTGTTGGGGGTACTGGAGGACCATGGTTTGTGTACTGTTCGGGGTACTGGAGGACCATGGTTTGTGTACTGTTGGGGGTACTGGAGGACCAGGGTTGGGCTGTTGGGGGTACTGGAGGACCAGGGTTGGGCTGTTGGGGGTACTGGAGGACCAAGGTTGGGCTGTTAGGGGTACTGGAGGACCAGGGTGTGTGTACTGTTGGGGGTACTGGAGGTCCAGGTTTGTGTACTGTTGGGGGTACTGGAGGACCAGGGTTTGTGTACTGTTGGGGTACTGGAGGACCAGGTTTGGTGTACTGTTGGGGTACTGGAGGACCAAGGTTTGTGTACTGTTGGGGTACTGGAGGACCAGGGTTTGTGTACTGTTGGGGGTACTGGAGGACCAGGGTTTGTGTACTTGTCACAAGTATTTTCAATCCCAATGATGATAACTAAACAATTATTAAATCTTTGACCAATCCCCGAGGTTTGTAAGACCCTGGATTTAATAATAATTAGGCAAAGACTCAGCTTCTGCAAAAGGTTCGTAAGATTTATTCAGTGAACGTTCTAAAGTCAAAAAATGCAAACACAGACATTTTATAATACGCACCACCAACCAATCACAAGCTTCCACTTACAATTTCCATAATTTTGTTTCTAATTTGGCTCGAGTACCCCCAACAGTACACATTTTAAAAACTACAAAGCAGCAGTAGCAGCAAACTCTTAATGGCGTTAATGTAGCAGGTAATGGGGCAAGGACTTCTACTGCTTTCTTTATGGTCTCCCTCTCTCACTTCTCTTTCCTGGTCCCCTTGAATGGAGTTGTTGTTAATGCACCAAGGGCAGGACCCAGACTTCTTCTGGACCCAGACTTCTTCTGCTCCCATCTCTCTCTTCTGCTCCCATCTCTCTCTTCTGCTCCCATCTCTCTCTTCTGCTCATCTCTCTCTCTCTCTCTTCTGCTCCCATCTCTCTCTTCTGCTCCCATCTCTCTCTTCTGCTCCCATCTCTCTCTTCTGCTCACATCTCTCTCTCTCTCTCTCTTCTGCTCCCATCTCTCTCTCTCTCTCTCTCTCTCTCTCTCTCTCTCTCTCTCTCTCTCTCTCTCTTCTGCTCCCATCTCTCTCTCTCTCTCTCTCTCTCTCTTCTGCTCCCATCTCTCTCTCTCCCTCTCTCTCTCTCTCTCTCTCTCTCTCTCTCGTCAAATAATGCATACAGGATCAAGTAATCATTGAGTGAAAGCTGATACTTGTATGAGTATGCACACTGGCTGCATGGCTAAGCAGTGTAAAACGTGGCTTGCTCCCGTGGAGCAGTTGGTCTATATTGCTCCTCTACTGTAAATACATTGTTGAAACCCTTTCTCAAACATTAGAGAAAACCAACAGTATGAATCAGAGTGTAGGTCTAACCTTTATGCACCTCTAATTAACCCTGCCGGTCTGTCTGTCTGTCTCTGGTTGCAGTGAAAGGCCAGTCCTGCCTTCCTTTACACACACACTTTTGGGTATTTAAGCATCGTAGCAGCTCACAGTAGCATACTGCGGCCGGGGCCACAGCCACACATCACTTTGTGTCAGTTCTGCTGTATCTGAGCTTTTGATTTTTGATTTTATTCTGATGTCTGTCTCTTTGGTCTCAGTAATAAGCAGGCTTGTCACATGTCATCAACAGCATGTCAGCTCTGGGGATGGGGGAGCAAGGGGGCCACACACACCCCTCCGTCTGTCTTTCTGTCAATCGTTCAGAGTACTGTGGAGGGGTGCAGAAGCACAGGGTGGGACCCTTACCCCAGACAGAAGAGGGCTCTCCCTGGCCCCTAACTGTGCTGACTGGGCTCTCTCTCTCTCTTAGTTTGTCTTTCTCTCTTTCTCTCTGTTTGTCTTTGTCTCTCTTTCTCTCTTTTCTCTCTCTCTCTCTCTTTCTCTCTGTTTGTCTTTGTCTCTCTTTCTCTTTCTCTCTCTCTCTCTTTGTCTCCATCTCTGTTTGTCTCGGTCTCTCTCTCAATTCAATTCAAAGTTTTATTGGCATGGGAAACATGTTCACATTGCAAATGAAATAATAAACAAAATTGAGAAGACTAAACAACATCAACAAAAAACTATATGAATTGAACTGTAAATATTTTACTCAAAAAGGTTTCAAAAAGATAAAGACATTTCAAGTGTTATATTATCAGCTATGCAAAGTGTTTTAGCAATGTGCAAATACACTGAGCAAAAATATAAACACAACATGTAAAGTGTTGGTCCCATGTTTCATGAACTGAAATAAAAGATCCCAGAAATGTTTCATATGCACAAATTTGTTTACGTCCCTGTTAGTGACCATTTCTCCTTTTCCAAGATAATCCATTCACCTGGCAGATGTGGCATATCAAGAATCTGATTAAACAGCATGATCCTTACACAGGTGCACCTTGCGTTAGGGACTATACAAGTCCATTAGAGTGTCTAGTTTGAGAAACAGACACCTCACAAGTCACAAGTCCTCATCTGTTCCTCAAACTAGACACTTTAATGTACTTGTCCTCTTGCTCAGTTGTGCACCGGGGCCTCCCATTCCTCTTTCTATTCTGGTTAAGGCCAGTTTGCGCTGTTCTGTGAAGGGAGTAGTACACAGCATTGTACGAGATCTTAAGTTTCTTGGCAATTTCTCACATGGAATAGCCTTCATTTCTCAGAACAAGAATAGACTGACATGTTTCAGAAGAAAGTCCTTTGTTTCTGGCCATTTTGAGACTGTAATCAAACCCACAAATGCCGATGCTCCAGATACTGAACTAGTCTAAAGATGGCCAGAACTACTGCTTCTTTAATCAGAACAACAGTTTTCAGCTCTGCTAATATAATTGCAAAAGGGTTTTCTAATGATCACTTAGCCTTTTAAAATTATAAACTTGGATTAGCTAACACAACGTGCCATTTGAACACAGGAGTGATTGCTGATTATGGGTCTATGTAGATATTACATAACAAATCATCAGTTTCCAGCTACAATAGTCATGTACAACATGAACAATGTCTACACTGTATTTCTGATCAATTTGATGTTATTTTAATGGACAAAAAATGTGATTTTCTTTCAAAAACAAGGACATTTCTAAGTGACCCCAAACTTTTCAACGATAGTGTATCAAATCAAATCAAATTGTATTTGTCACATACACATGGTTAGCAGATGTTAATGGGAGTGTAGCGAAATACTTGTGCTTCTAGTTCTGAACATAAAGATATAAAACTGTATTTGTTTGTGAAGAATCAACAACAAGTGGGACACAATCATGAAGTGGAATGACATTTATTGGATATTTCAAACTTTTTTAACAAATCAAAAACTGAAAAATTGGGCGTGCAAAATTATTCAGCCCCTTTACATTCAGTGCAGCAAACTCTCTCCAGAAGTTCAGTGAGGATCTCGGAACGATCCAATGTTGACCTAAATGACGAATGATCCACTTCATGATTGTGTCCCACTTGTTGTTGATTCTTCACAAAAAAAATACAGTTTTATATCTTTATGTTTGAAGCCTGAAATGTGGCAAAGTTCAAGGGGGCCGAATACTTTCGCAAGGCACTGTATGTATGTATGTACTGTA
>NC_060182.1:78385341-78398254 GCF_021184085.1 Oncorhynchus gorbuscha | reverse complement strand
TATGTATGTACTTTATGTATGTATGTATGTATGTACTGTATGTACTGTAATTATGTATGTACTGTATGTACTGTATGTACTGTATGTACTGTATGTATGTACTGTATGTACTGTATGTACTGTATGTATGTATGTATGTATGTATGTATGTATGTATGTATGTATGTATGTATGTATGTATGTATGTATGTATGTATGTACTGTTTGTATGTATGTATGTATGTACTTTATGTATGTATGTATGTATGTATGTACTGTTTGTATGTATGTATGTATGTATGTATGTATGTATGTATGTATGTATGTATGTATGTATGTATGTATGTATGTATGTATGTATGTATGTATGTACTGTATGTACTGTATGTATGTATGTATGTATGTATGTATGTATGTATGTATGTATGTATGTATGTATGTATGTATGTATGTATGTATGTATGTATGTATGTATGTATGTACTGTATGTACTGTTTGTATGTCTGTCCCTCTTTCTACAGTCTGATTCATACTGTTTGCTTTGTTGAAGGATTGACATAAGCTCTCTCGGCCTCTCCCTCACCCTGTCTTCTCCTACTGTCTCTCTGTCTACGATTCAAAATATCTTCCTCGGACTTTGCTCTCACTCCAATCTCTCTCTCTCTTTTCCCTGCTCTCTCTCTCTTTCCCCGCTCTCTCTCTCTTTTTTCCCCGCTCTCTCTCTCTCTCTCTCTCTCTCTCTCTCTCTCTCTCTCTCTCTCTCTCTCTCTCTCTCTCTCTCTCTCTCTCTCTCTCTCTCTCACTCTCTATGCTAGGGTCTGATCCTGCACCAGCTGCAGCGTTACAGCCTGGCAGAAGATCCTTCGGGACGCGGTGCAGGTGAACTCACGGCCCACGATGTGTGGAACAGCCTGGGGGAAGTGCTGCAGGCTCAGGACCACGGTGGCACGGCTACAGAGTGTTTCCTCACCGCCCTGGAGCTAGAGGCCTCCAGCCCCATTTTGCCCTTCACCATCATACCACGACAACTCTGACCTGGGAGGGAGACGGACACATACGCACACACACATACACGTGCATACACCTACACATATACGTATCAACACACACACACTGTAATTACACTAGCCAGACACTGACCTACCTGGGATATATGCCCCACAAAACAAACACACGATACATTCCAGTGTCGCTTCTAGCATTCCACTTAGAATGCATGCCCAATACATTGCGTCTTTCTGAGTAGTATGCTGGTGTGGATTGAAGAACACACACATACTGTACATATATCCATCAGCCACACACAAATATAAATATATATACACTCCTCACCCACACTGACAGACCAAGCCGCTGTACCCCCCCAGGGCGAGGGTGCCAACAACCTTCCTCTTACCTACCACCTCCTGCTTCAGGCCTCTCTGCTGTACCTACATTACATTTACCTGCTTCAGGATGCTCACCTGCTGTAACAGTGCATCTAAAACTCAGGGGGGCTGGGGTGAGAGGAATTCACCAACCTATCACAGTATTCACCACCACAACCCTATGATGCCTTGCACTCAGCTCTTTCACCCCATATGATCAGACAACCACCCCTCTCCTCTTGAACCCAGTCATATGCCGAGCTAGATGAGCTGGAGAGAGGGAGGGACTGCCCAATGGACACACCCAACTGACAGAACAGAGCTCTCTATCTGGTCCAATAATGTACAATAACTGTTGTTGCCATTCCAACACCACTGTGCTGTCCCCGCCCCTTAGTCTCTGCTGTGACCACCGTATCGTATCCCACAATCCCTTGCTGAGAATATCGCCGCCCCAAGGAAGAACTAGAGGCGTAGAAAGCGGAGAGGCGCTGGTATGAGGAGGCAGCACGGCGACGCAGATGGAAGCCTGAGAGTCAGCCCCAAAAAATTATTGGGGGGGCTCACAGGGAGTATGGCTATGCCAGGTAGGAGACCTGCGCAAACTCTTACCGGGGGGCTAGAGAGACCGGGCAGGCACCGTGTTATGCTGTGGTGTGCACGGTGTCTCCAGTGCGGGTGCATAGCCCGGTGCGGTATATTTCAGCTCCGTGTATCGGCCGGGTGTCGTGGAAATTTCCTCTATTTACCAAGTCATGGGAGCAAACCACACACACACATGTTAGAGTTAGTTATAAAAGTCCATCTTTAATTATATGAGCTCTTATCACAATCCTGTGACTCTCAGATAAATTCAGTGTCTCCCCAGTGAATTCTCTGAGAGTCCCCTTACAATGCAACTGAGTTCCTTTTAATAGCAAAGACACCCATAGTCAGACAGCATAGACATAATTTATCGTTCAGCTTTGTCTCCTTTCCCAAAACCCCAGAACCATAAACCAATCCTCCAAATCAACAGACATATATCAAATTGTCATTTAGATACAACCACTCTAAATACAAACTCCTGGACAAACTCACGGATAGGAGGTTAGGCTATAGGTTAAGATAGAAACAACAATAAGAGGGAGCATATAATTATTCCAGACACTGCAACCCCTCCTTTCCCCACTGGGAAAGATAGGGAGTATAAGATATGTTTACACATGATGACACCTTGAACTCTCCCCTCTCATGTGGCCCATGCAACTTAGTCTTGACATAAATCAGATAACTGCAACCTCACCACAGAATTACACAAAAATACCATTCTGATGGGAAGTAACTTATACACATTTGATGAATATTAAACATCTTACAAATGTTACCAACATATTCTGATAATTCCACGACACGGGCTAGATTGAGTGTCGAGCCAAATGCCATGAAGCCGGCTCTACGCATCTGGTCCCCAGTGCGTCTCCTTGGGCCGGCTTACATGGCACCAGCCTTGCGCTCGGTGTCTCCGGTTCGCCTGCATAGCCCAGTGCGGGCTATTCCACCTCACCGCACTGGCAGGGCGACCGAGAGTATTCAACCAGGTAAGGTTGGGCAGGCTCGGTGCCAAGAGCTCCAGTGCGCCTGCACGGTCCGGTCTATCCAGTACCACCTCCACACCCCAGCCCTCCGGTAGCAGCTCCCCGCACCAGGCTTCCTGTGTGTGTCCTCGGTCCAGTACCACCAGTGCCAGCACCACGCATCAGGCCTACAGTGCGCCTCGCCTCTCCTGCGCTGTCGGAGTCTCCCGCCTCTCCAGCGCTGTCGGAGCCTTTCTCCTCTCCTGCGCTACCGGAGTCTCTGTCTGTTCAGCGCAGCCAGAGCTGCCAGCCTGCATGAAGCAGCCAGAGCTGTCAGTCTGCAAGAAGCAGCCAGAGCTGTCAGTCTGCAAGGAGCTGTCAGTCTGCACGGAGCTGTCAGTCTGCAAGGAGCTGTCAGTCTGCAAGGAGCTGCCAGTCTGCAAGGAGCTGCCAGTTTGCACGGAGCAACCAGATCTGCCAGTCAACCAGGCTCTTCCAGATCTGCCAGTCAGCCAGACTCTTCCAGATCTGCCAGTCAGCCAGGATCTGCCAGTCGGTCAGGATCCGCCAGTCGGCCAGGATCCGCCAGTCAGCCAGGATCTGCCAGTCAGCCAGGATCTGGTAGATTCATCAACCTGCCTGAGCTTCCTTTCACTCCTGAGCTTCCCCTCAGTCCCGAGCTGCCCCTCAGTCCCGAGCTGCCCCTCAGTCCCGATCTGCTCCTCAGTCTAGTGGGGTTCTGGGTGAGGACTACTAGGCCATGGTCGGCGGCGAGGATGGACTATCCAAAGGACGCGAGGAGGGACTAAGACAGTGGTTGAGTGGAGTCCACGTCCCGCGCCGGAGCCACCACCATGGACAGACGCCCACCCGGACCCTCCCTATTTTTTTGAGGTGCGTTCGGGAGTCTGCACCTTAGGGGGGGGGGGGTGTTCTGTCACACCCTGGTCAAAGTATTTTGTGTTTATCTTCATTTATTTGGTCAGGCCAGGGTGTGACATGGGTTTTTGTATGTGGTGTGTATGTAGTGGGATTGTAGCTTAGTGGGGTGTTCTAGGTAAGTCTATGGCTGTCTGAAGTGGTTCTCAATCAGAGGCATTGGGAACCATATTTAGGCAGCCATATTCTTTGGTTGTGTTGTGGGTGATTGTCCTTAGTGTCCTTAGTGTCTTGATGTCCTTATTATGTGTTAGTTTGCACCAGTTTAGGCTGTTTCGGTTTTCATTACGTTTATTGTTTTGTTGAGTTTGTGTTTTGATTTGCGTTACGTTGTTTTATTAAAAATGGATTGCAATCTACACGCTGCAGTTTGGTCCGACTCTCCTTCACCATTAGAAAACCGTTACAGATGGCCACTCCAATACCTTGTCTTTAAGCCATTTTGCCACAACTTTGGAAGTATGCTTGGTGTCATTGTTAATTTGGAAGACCCATTTGCGACCAAGCTTTAACTTCCTGACTGATGTCTTGAGATGTTGCTTCAATATATCCACATAATTTTCCTGCCTCATGATGCCATCTAGTTTATGAAGTGCACCAGTCCCTCCTGCAGCAAAGCACCCCCACAACATGATGCTGCCACCCCCGTGCTTCACAGTTGGGATGGTGTTCTCTGCCTCCCCCTTTTTCCTCCAAACATAATGATGGTCATTATGGCCAAGAGTTCTATTTTTGTTTCATCAGACCAGAGGACATTTCTCCAAAAGTACGATCTTTGTCCCCATGTGCAGTTGAAACCGTAGTCTGGCTTTTTTATGGCGGTTTTGGAGCAGTGGCTTCTTCCTTGCTGAGTGGCCTTTCGGGATATGCCAATATAAAACTAGTTTTACTGTCGATATAGATACTATTGTACCTGTTTCTTCCAGCATCTTCACAAGGTCCTTTGCCATTGTTCTGCGATTCATTTGCACTTTTCGCACCAAAGTACATTCATCTCCAGGAGACAGAACACATCTCCTTCCTGAGCGGTATGACGGCTGTATCATCCCATGGTGTTTATACTTGTGTACTATTGTTTGTACAGATCAATGTGGTACATTCAGGCGTTTGTAAATTTCTCCCAAGGATGAACCAGACTTGTGGAGGTCAAAAAATAATAATTCTGAGGTCTAAGCTGATTTCTTTTGATTTTCCGATGATGTCAAGCAAAGAGGCACTGAGTTTGAAGGTAGGCCTTTAAATACATCCACACTCAAATGATGTCAATTAGCCTATCAGAAGCTTCTAAAGCCACAACATAATTTTCTGGGATTTTCCAAGCTGTTTAAAGGCACAGTCAACTTCGTGTATGTAAACTTCTGACCCACTGGAATTGTGATACAGTGAATTATAAGTGAAATAATCTGTAAACAATTGTTGTAAAAATGACTTGTCATGCACAAAGTAGATGTCCTAACTGACTTGCCAACACTATTGTTGGATAACAAGAAATTTGTGGAGTGGTTAAAAAATTAGTTTTAATGACTCCAACCTAAGTGTATGTAAACTTCCGACTTCAACTGTATATATGCTTGTTTGAATGTGAGTTTGTACATTTGCATGCTTTGAAGGCTCATGGTTATTTGCTCATTATGAAAACCGGTTAAAGAATGGCACTATCACTTGAAAGATGTATATTTTATGGTGAAACTATAGTTGACATGATATCCCACACTCTGAGTGTGGGAGGAGTTACACACACGCTTGTCGTGAGGTTGTGTTCTCTTTCTTTTACTCTGCATCCCAAAGTGCAACAGTGCAAAAACGGGTGGTCCTGCTGTATGTTTGAAATGAGCTCCTCCTTGCTAAACGTCATCAGACGTGGTTATTATTTCAGTCACTGTAACCTTAGATCAGTTAGTTAGTCACAAGGTCAATAACGTGAAAGACAAAAACGGTGATTCTGAAACACTTCATGTTTTGTCTATTTCTGTTTTCTTTCTGTCCCAAGTCAGAGAAGATTAAAATCGTATTTTTTGTTTTTCACATTATCTTTGATTACAAGTGCAAATTATTATTATTGTTATTATTATTTCTGACTGGCTGAGTTATGAGATGTTTATTATTTTAGATGTTTAAATGATATTTTACAGTGAATGACGTTGCTGAGATGCAACATACATTTTCTTTGAGTAGGTTGTACTTGAAATAAAAGTGGAGAGGATGTGACTGTTTCAGTTCAGATATAGGGTCATATATACATGGTTTTAGTCTGCTGTCGAGCCTCTCTGAATGCAGGATCTACCTAGCAACTGCAATAGGAGCCTGCATGGCATGTCCCTTTGTGAATGGCCCGTATGCCACAGGCCTCTGGTTTAATATGGTCCAACCAAGGGAGCATTGAGACAGAGCCTGTCTGTCTGGACCTATAGCACACAACCCTGTATGAAACAACTGGACAAACTTTAGAATGATGTCAATAAAAAGTGATTGGAATAAATACAGTGTAATGTGATTAGGTATGTGTCAGAGACACAGGTATGTATCAGAATGCCTTGCCATTTGAAATGCACCAGAGAGCACTACACCACTCGTTTCCAGGGCTTCGGTGTTGTGCTGTGTTGCTGGAATAAGAAGACGAGGAGATATAGTGGCAGCTTTTCTGTAATCTGTTCTCTACTAGAAAGATGAGAGCTGTCTGGAGAATTCAGTCAGTCCAGAATGGGGAGTGTTAGATGATGACTGCAGGGTGAGTTTCTCCTTTCATTTCCCCTTATCTTTTCTCTTCTACTTTTTCATCTCAAGAAGAGAAGCTTCATCGCCATTCATGAATATTGGATGAGTTCCGGGTCTCTGCCTTGTTGCTGGTGTGTGTGTGTGTGTGTGTGTGTGTGTGTGTGTGTGTGTGTGTGTGTGTGTGTGTGTGTGTGTGTGTGTGTGTGTGTGTGTGTGTGTGTGTGTGTGTGTGTGTGTGTGTGTGTGTGTGTGTGTGTGTGTGTGTGTGTGTGTGTGTGTGTGTGTGTGTGTGTGTGTGTGTGTGTGTGTGTGTGAGTGTGTGTGTGCACCTTGTTCTAAGTTGTTAAAAAGAACAACAAACATTGATGAAGGCATTCCAGGAGTTCAAAACTCAAACATATTAAAAGGAGTGAGGGAGAAGAAGGGGAATCACTTCCAGAAAACAACAACAGAGGAGGAAAATAAATTAACTAGGGAGGGTTATAAAAATAAGGGCTGACAGGAGAAAGGAGGAGAGGGAGGGAAGGGGATCATTTAATGCACAACAGCCCTGCCTTGAACGAAATTAGAGTTCCCCGCCATGCTCAACTCGGCTATACGGCGCGAGCCATGTGGTAAATCTCAGGGGAATGACGGGCTGTGTTCTGTAATTGAACATTTATAGAAGTGATTGAGCAGGTTATTAAAAACATTGAAAGAGAGCGAGAGCTGTGGTGACGGTGAGCACAGCAGCGTTATTACAGCACCAAGGCCTCTGGGAGACCCCACCGCCGGGCTGTTTGCTCAAATCTGAGACGGTGACACACACATACACACACAGAGAAGTGCAACACTCCTGTCTGCCCTGAATCACCTGTGACTTCAAAACCAGTCACTTCACAGCTCAACTCACACTCTGAAATAGAATCAGTTGTCTGGCTCAAGGGGTAGCGTAGTGGTTAGAGCGTTGGACTAGTAACCGGAAGATTGTAAGTTCAAATCCCCGAGCTGAGAAGGTACAAATCTGTCATTCTGCCCCTGAACAGGCACTGTTCCTAGGCCGAATTTGTTCTTAACTGACTTGCCTAGTTAAATAAAGGTAAAATAAAAAGACAGCAGGAGCCTAAACCATAGAGACAGGACATTTTGTACCATTCATCCCAGTTTAGCACCACTGAGACTATCCTCTCCTCACAGGCTGGTCTTGCTAGGTGAGAAGAAACACCCATGTCCCTGTCTGTCACAGCAATGCTCAGTCCTCCCTCCTAATGTCCTCAACCTTTTCCCCCTCTCCCTCTTCCACATACCAGGGTTGGAAGCAGTTCAGTTCAGAGCTGGCTTGATCTCTCTCTCTTTGTCTCACTGTCTCTCATAGTTCCCTCATCAGCTGTACTCTGGCTGGTATGAGGAAGACTCACACAAGCAATTGTGGTTGAGCTGGACACTCCTGTTTTATCATCTGTTTGTTTCTCTCTAAGAAGGAAAGGAGGAACTGAGAGTAGTGACATGGTGTGCCCAGTGGCTAGTGACCTTGGGTTTAGGCTGAAGTAACAACCTAGAAACACACAGGGAAGGAGAGAGAGAGTGACAGGGAGAGGGAGAGGTTAGGGAAGAGAGAGACTGACAGAATGAGAGGCTCTGCTGCAGTTCCCACCCATAATGCTCACCACCTCCTACCCCCACAGGTCACTGCTGCTAGGGATGGGGAGTGACACTTCAATCTTACACTTCTCCTCCCCCCTGAACCCCAGACCCGCAAAACACACACTCACCCCTACTCTTCCCACAGCAGTCCAGTCCACATCACTTCTGCTTAGCTCATCTGTTTCTGTCAGCAGCCACTGTCCGCCTCCCTCCCTGCCTGCCAATCTGCTGGACCAGCGCTAATGCATAATGGCGGTCTCGTCCAGCCACACAGCCAATTACACACACTCACGCATGCACAACACACACACACACACACACACACACACACACACACACACACACACACACACACACACACACACATACACACACACACACACACACACACACACACACACACACACACACACACACACACACACACACACACACACACACACACACACACACACACACACACACACACACACACACACACACACACAGGCATGCATCTACACTCGTACTAACGCACTCAAACACATCACTCCCTCCATCGTCTGTCCCTGACCTGGTCACCTGCCAACTACCTCTATCTGAACTGCCTACCCACCAATCACAGCCCTTCCACGCTCTGCTGCATTACGTCTCAACCAATCACAGTGATTTCTTGTAGTCCTGGTGCACCACTGCTCAGTCTCGTGGGTTTGCCAGCCAATCACAGCGTTCCACACTGTGGCAGTGGCACGCGAAACAAAACCCTAGTCCAATCACATTGCTCCATGGCTACACTGTAGTGAACTGGGTTAACAGTGCACAGTGACAGGCTGCTCTACATACAAACCCGCTGGAATACGTTCATTACAGATACCTAGAAAGAGAGAAATCTGTTCCAATTACCCCGAATGGGAAATCTGTCATGAAAGACTGAGGAAATCACATTGAAATATGTCACACACAGGGCCATAGTATATCCACAGTCATAATGTACTGTATATCTCTATATATGTATCTGAATACTCTCTCATCATGTGATGTTTGTGGAATGTTAGAGCTACACATCATAGTGACTTATGGGTGTTTATGTGCACCAGTGCCTTGAGATGGTGTGCTCTGTATGTTCACCATATTGGGAATTTCCATCTGTATGTATGGAGCAACTCACCAACACCGCTCCTCCACATTGGTCCTCCTCTGTTTGCTTGTTGGTGATCTCAGAGGGCCAGGTCTGCATGGAGAGAGGGACTGGAGGAGTCTAGTATGTTTTGGCAGGGGCTGGTGCTGTGTTGGAGGTGCCAGCGGCACCCTGAGATAGGGAGTGGGCAGCTCGCGGGACTTGGCAGCTGTCTCGTGATCACGCCATGGCCGTCTGTTTCTGTTTCTACTACCCCCTCATAAACACACTAATGGTTAGATCACAGCAACAACACATCCTAGATTTGATCACACAAAAGCTAAACCTGCCCTTGACACTGACAGTAGGCTGTCTTACATCAAGAGCTTTTATCTCGTGTACGAGAAGCTACTTTCTGTTTTACGGTGATGTTCTGTGTCAAGCTGTAATAAAGACATTGAGATCCTGTCTGTCGAAACAAGTGATGTCCTTGTTAAGGTCGTCAAAGTAATTGATTTTCTGTCTGTGTGTGTGTTTACCAACAGAGAGCGTTGCCTGCAGGCTTCACTAAATTAAACATGATCAATGTCCTGACACAATTATGGAATCAATCTTCAAGCTGCTAAAATATTCCCACAGAGGCCCCCCTCTTCTACCTCTCTTTTCTCCTTTTCTCTTCTTGTTCTCTCTTCTCCTTTCTCTACTTGTTATCTTCTCCCTCTCCTTGTTCTCTCCATGTTCTCTCTTCTTGTTATCTCTTATCCCTCTCTCTACTTGTTATCTTCTCCCTCTCCTTGTTCTCTCCGTGTTCTCTCTTCTCGCTCTCTCTACTTGTTATCTTCTCCCTCTCCTTGTTCTCTCCATGTTCTCTCTTCTTGTTCTCTCTTCTCCCTCTCTCTACTTGTTATCTTCTCCCTCTTCTTGTTATCTTCTCCCTCTCTTCTTGTTCTCTTATCCCTCTCTTCTTGTTCTCTTCTCCCTCTCTTCTTGTTCTCTTCTCCCTCTCTTCTTGTTCTCTCTTCGCCCTCTCTTCTTGTTCTCTTCTCCCTCTCTTCTTGTTCTCTCTTCGCCCTCTCTTCTTGTTCTCTTCTCCCTCTCTTCTTGTTCTCTCTTCGCCCTCTCTTCTTGTTCTCTTCTCCCTCTCTTCTTGTTCTCTTCTCCCTCTCTTCTTGTTCTCTTCTCCCTCTCTTCTTGTTCTCTCTTCGCCCTCTCTTCTTGTTCTCTTCTCCCTCTCTTCTTGTTCTCTCTTCGCCCTCTCTTCTTGTTCTCTTCTCCCTCTCTTCTTGTTCTCTCTTCGCCCTCTCTTCTTGTTCTCTTCTCCCTCTCTTCTTGTTCTCTCTTCGCCCTCTCTTCTTGTTCTCTTCTCCCTCTCTTCTTGTTCTCTCTTCTCCCTCTTCTCCCTCTCTCTTCTCCCTCTCTCTTGTTCTCTCTTCTCCCTCTCCTTGTTCTCTTCTCCCTCTATCTACTTGTTATCTTCTCCCTCTCCTTGTTCTCTCAATGTTCTCTCTTCTTGTTCTCTCTTCTCCCTCTCTCTACTTGTTATATTCTCCCTCTCCTTGTTCTCTCCATGTTCTCTCTTCTCCCTCTCTCTACTTGTTATCTTCTCCCTCTTATTGTTCTCTTCTCCCTCTCTTTTTGTTCTCTTCTCCCTCTCTTCTTGTTCTCTTATCCCTCTATTCTTGTTCTCTCTTCTCCCTCTTCTCCCTCTCTCTTTTCCCTCTCTCTTGTTCTCTCTTCTCCCTCTCTTCTTGTTCTCTTCTACCTCTATTCTGTGTCTCTCTTCTCCCTCTCTCTTCTCCCTCTATTCTTGTTCTCTCTTCTCCCTCTCTCTTGTTCTCTCTTCTCCCTCTCTTCTTGTTCTCTTCTCCCTCTATTCTGTGTCTCTCTTCTCCCTCTCTCTTCTCCCTCTCTTCTTGTTCTCTCTTCTCCCTCTCTCTTGTTCTCTCTTCTCCCTCTCTTCTTGTTCTCTTCTCCCTCTATTCTGTGTCTCTCTTCTCCCTCTCTCTTCTCCCTCTCTTCTTGTTCTCTCTTCTCCCTCTCTTTTTGTTCTTTCTGCTCCCTCTTCTTGTTCTCTCTTCTCCCTCTCTTCTTGTTCTCTCTTCTCCCTCTCTTCTTGTTCTCTCTTCTCCCTCTCTCTTGTTCTTTCTTCTCCCTCTTCTTGTTCTCTCTTCTCCTTCTCTTCTTGTTCTTTCTTCTCCCTCTTCTTGTTCTCTCTTCTCCCTCTCTTCTTGTTCTCTCTTCTCCCTCTCTTCTTGTTCTTTCTTCTCCCTCTTCTTGTTCTCTCTTCTCCCTCTCTTCTTGTTCTCTCTTCTCCCTCTCTTTTTGTTCTCTTCTCCCTCTCTTCTTGTTCTCTCTTCTCCCTCTCTTCTTGTTCTCTCTTCTCCCTCTCTTCTTGTTCTTTCTTCTCCCTCTTCTTGTTCTCTCTTCTCCCTCTCTTCTTGTTCTCTCTTCTCCCTCTCTTTTTGTTCTCTTCTCCCTCTCTTCTTGTTCTCTCTTCTCCCTCTCTTCTTGTTCTCTTCTCCCTCTCTTCTTGTTCTCTTATCCCTCTATTCTTGTTCTCTCTTCTCCCTCTTCTCCCTCTCTCTTTTCCCTCTCTCTACTTGTTATCTTCTCCCTCTCCTTGTTCTCTCCATGTTCTCTCTTCTCCCTCTCTCTACTTGTTATCTTCTCCTCTTATTGTTCTCTTCTCCCTCTCTTTTTGTTCTCTTCTCCCTCTCTTCTTGTTCTCTTATCCCTCTATTCTTGTTCTCTCTTCTCCTCTTCTCCTCTCTCTTTTCCCTCTCTCTTGTTCTCTCTTCTCCCTCTCTTCTTGTTCTCTTCTACCTCTATTCTGTGTCTCTCTTCTCCCTCTCTCTTCTCCCTCTATTCTTGTTCTCTCTTCTCCTCTCTCTTGTTCTCTCTTCTCCCTCTCTTCTTGTTCTCTTCTCCTCTATTCTGTGTCTCTCTTCTCCTCTCTCTTCTCCCTCTCTTCTTGTTCTCTCTTCTCCCTCTCTCTTGTTCTCTCTTCTCCCTCTCTTGTTCTCTTCTCCCTCTATTCTGTGTCTCTCTTCTCCCTCTCTCTTCTCCTCTCTTCTTGTTCTCTCTTCTCCTCTCTTTTGTTCTTTCTGCTCCCTCTTCTTGTTCTCTCTTCTCCCTCTCTTCTTGTTCTCTCTTCTCCTCTCTTCTTGTTCTCTCTTCTCCCTCTCTTGTTCTTTCTTCTCCCTCTTCTCTTGTTCTCTCTTCTCCTTCTCTTCTTGTTCTTTCTTCTCCCTCTTCTTGTTCTCTCTTCTCCTCTCTTCTTGTTCTCTCTTCTCCTCTCTTCTTGTTCTTTCTTCTCCCTCTTCTTGTTCTCTCTTCTCCCTCTCTTCTTGTTCTCTCTTCTCCCTCTCTTTTTGTTCTCTTCTCCTCTTCTTGTTCTCTCTTCTCCTCTCTTCTTGTTCTCTCTTCTCCCTCTCTTCTTGTTCTTTCTTCTCCCCTCTTCTTGTTCTCTCTTCTCCCTCTCTTCTTGTTCTCTCTTCTCCCTCTTTTTGTTCTCTTCTCCCTCTCTTCTTGTTCTCTCTTCTCCCTCTCTTCTTGTTCTCTTCTCCCTCTCTTCTTGTTCTCTTATCCCTCTATTCTTGTTCTCTCTTCTCCCTCTTCTCCCTCTCTCTTCTCCCTCT